>NC_142606.1:52886088-53051730 GCF_041222555.1 Hakea prostrata
ATCTGACCATTAAAAGCTGTTGGAATATGTTGCTTTCTGCCGGGGTATACTGGTCATTCTCTTTAGGTGGTTTTGTATGTCATGTGTATTTGTATTTAGGGGGATTTCAATCCATTCATGGGTTCTATTGGGTTTATCCCTTGGTTCCCTCTGTGTTCGATGGTGTTTGGCGTGGATTTGCTGTTGTGCATGAAACTAGGTGAGATTGTTCCACTTTGGTGTTCAGTTGCGTAATACTTGTTGTGTTTGGTGGTCTCTTGAGGGTTTCTTGTGTTAGAGAAATTTGTGTGTTTGCAAAGCTTCTTTGTACCCAACTTTATATTGATTCAGTTGTGCATATTGCCTTGAGTCCTATGGACTTTTCCTTGTATGTAGATCATTTGACCGAAGCAAGTAAATCATGTGTCTCTTGTCTCTTTTCTTGTTGATTCCACTGCGTTTAAAGGATTTCCCCCCAATAGAGCACGGTTTTAAGTCATTGTTATCGAGTGATTGGTACTTATATGCACGGAACAATGTTTCGATGGTTTCGCTCGGTTCGCCGGGCAATGTCGAATAATCGCCGAGATCTCGCGCCGAGATCTCGCGCCGAGATCTTGGCGAGAAGCTTTTTCAATTCGTCACTTCGTTGGGTTACTTGTTCCACACGTTGTCCCACCGTGTTAGCCTCTGATCGTCTCTTTCTCTTTCTCTCTTTCTTTTTCTTCTCCGGCAAAAATAGCAGCGGAGCGAGCGTACTCCCTTCACTTCAAGACCCAAATCCAATACGGAGCCAGCATCATCAGCCACGTTGATTCCAGCCGGAGCCCATTTGCCACTATTTTTCTAATCTAATCTCCGATTCAGGTTTCCACAATTTCACGAGAAAAGAAACAAGAAATCCATATTAAAACTACCGCAACGCGCGCGAAGCTTTCTGAAATCGAGCTTTGAATTATAGAATCCAAACCCTTTTTGCAATTCCTGAATGAATATTTCACATCCAACACCTCAAAACAGTGAAAGGAAGAAAAAAAATTTTGAAGTTTGGCTGGAAAATCGTCGATTTTCCCGCGAAATTTGGAAGTTTCGCCTAAAAATCTTGGTTTCGCCGGAAAATCGACGATTTTCCGGCAAAAATTTGGAATATCGATTTCGACCCGATTTTTAATTCGCCCTCTGGCAAAACCAGCAAATTTCGGCCAAATATCGCCGAAAGCCGAAAAGATGTTCCATGCTTATATGCACTTGAATCTCTCTTTTGCATCTCTATGCGATAATTTCTTGAATGTTCTTTCAATTCTATGCCTTCTTGTTCATGCTTGATAGTCGTCTGACAAAATCCCCAGCTTTGGTTATCCGATTCTGTTAGGGTTTCTTTAATTGGTGTTGTACATAAGGTTTTAATAGTCAAGCCTTGTTAATAAAGCTCCTATTACTTGTTTATTGCATCAATTGATAATTCTTGGTTTGAATATGATTAAACCTAATTTGTTTTCACGGTTTTTTGCATTCGATTATCTGGAACTGTTCTGAAATTTGAAACTTTTGCTATTAATTCAGTATAAATTCAGGTGTTTAATCGAATTTCTAATCTAATTCTGATATTGTATTTGATTTTGGTATTGTTTGATATTGTACCATGTGATTATACATCTGCTGTTTTATTATTCTTGAACTATTTTTAGTACAGTTGTGACTCTCTCTTTTTATATTTCTATTTGGATATACTTTCACTTGTTGTTATTACTTTGTCATGGGTCCTACCCAATATGAACTTGAGAAATTTGAAGGCAAAGATATCTTTGCAATCTAGAAAAATAGAAAGTATGGTATTCTAGTGCCAAATCACTGTAATAAAGGCGGTGAGAAACTGACATTTACCATGACTGATGAGGAAAAGGCCGATATGATGGACTTATGCTATAGTACTTTGATTTTGCATTTGAGAAATAATGTAATGAAAAGAGTAAAGGATTGTACTGAAGTTAATAAGGTTTGGTCTAAATTTGAAAAATTATATATGAACCCATCCCTACCTAACATTATCTTGTTGAAAGAGGAATTATTAGCTTTAAGATAAATGTTTCTAAATCTTTATCTGATAATGTAGAGGATTTCTATAAGTTATCACGTGATTTAGCTGATCTTGATGAAGAGCTATTTGATAATACACTTGCTATCTTGTTATTGAATTCTCTGCTTAAATGCATGCTAGTGTAAAGAATGCTATAAAATATAATAGAAAATCTGTGACACTTGATGACGTAATGGAAACTCTTAAGATTAGAGATATATAAGAAAATCTGAAAAGAAGAATAAGGTTTTTGGTGAACGACTTCACAAGAATTCTGAAAATAAGAATAACATGGATAATAAGAAGAAATTTAATAATAATAATAATAATAAAAAGAAGTTTGTAGGGAAGAGTTACAACATTAGTAATCAATTTACTCACAATAAACATAATAATAATAACAATAAAACCAAGGTTAAGGTTTGTTATTATTGTAAGAAAGAGGGGCATATTAGGAATAATTTTTAAGAAAGATTAAGGAAACAAAAGGAACTGGTGGTGAGAAAAGTGAGGCCGCTAATTTGGCTGACATTACTAGTGATGCAGTAGTAGTTTCCCACATAGCTGACCTAGAAAATTGGATCTTTGACTTGGGTCACACTTTATATATGACTCTAAGGAGCGAGTGGTTTGTGACCTTTAATTCTATTAAGGGTAGAGGTTCTTTTGGGAATGACCAAGCTTGTGAGATTGCGGGTATTGGTTCCATTAGACTTAGGTTGGAATATGAGAACGTGAGGGACTTAGAATAAGTAAGACACATCCCTGGTTTGAGAAGAAATTGGTTGTCTTTGAGTTAATTTGACTCAAGGATTCCATTATCATTCTCATGATGGGTGCCTTAGGTTATGAGGGTAATGATGTTTTGACTGCTAAGTTGGGAAAGGGTATTTATTTTCTCAATAGAAGTGTGGATTTAGGTACTGCCTCTATTGCTAGTGAAGAGCTAAGCGAGGTGGAGTTATGGCATAGAAAACTAGGTCTATAAGTAGTAAAGGCCTAGATTATTTATATAAAAATGGTCACTTGAAACTAAATAAATATGAAACATTAAAATTTTGTGATATATGTGCCATGGGTAAGCTTCATAAAATAAATTTTTCATATAAGACCTTTCATACACTTGAATATATACATTCAGATTTGTGGGGCTCCCTCCCCCATCCCTCTCGAATGCTCAATATAGCGTATAGATATCGGTGCCATGGGTTTTGACCATATTGGAATTTTTATTAACAAATTCCTAAGCTATTCAACTTCTTTACCGCTAGAAGCCAACGCTACAAACTCTGCTGCCATAGTGGAATCAGCAATACAAGTTTGTTTCTTAGAGCCCCAAGACATTGCACCCCCACCAAGAGTGAATATCCAACCACTTGTGGACGAGTGGTCATCGGTCTTTGTTATCCAACTAGCATCTGTGAAACCTTTCAGAACAGTAGGATAACTATTATAACATATGACATAGTTTATTGTCCCCTTAAGGTATCTCAAAACTCGAAAAACAGTTTTCCAATGTAAATTACTAGGGTTACTTGTATACCTATTAAGTCTCCCTATAGCAAATGTTATGTCCGGTCGTACATGTCATGGCATACATGAGACAACCTATAGCACTAGCATACTCTATTTGTGACACCGTTCTTCCATCATTTGGTACAAATTTGATGCTAGAGTCAAAAGGTTTACTCACAAGTGAAAAATCCCAATGGTTGAATTTTTGTAACACTTTTTCAATATAATGAGATTGTGTTAACATTAAAGTATTTCCATTTTAGTTATTCTAATACCTAAAATGACATCAGCTTCACCCATATCTTTCATATCAAAACTAGTAGACAAATACTTCTTAGTAATTTCTACTTGTTGTAAATTAGTATCAAATATAAGTATGCCATCAACATATAAACATATTATCACACCATTTCCTTTAGAAAACTTACTATACACACACTTATCTGACTCATTAATTTTAAAACCATTTAACAAAACTACTTTATCAAACTTCTCATACCACTGTTTTTGTGCTTGTTTGAGTCCATACAAAGGCTTCACTAACTTGCAAACTTTATGCTCTTGTCCCTTCATGACAAACCCTTCAAGTTATTGCATATAAATCTCTTCATCCAATTCACTATTTAGAAATTTTGGTTTAACATCCATTTGATGAACGACAAATTTGTATACTGAATTCAATGCAATCAACACCCTAATAGTAGTAATCTTAGCTATTGGAGCATAAGTATCAAAATAGTCTATTCATTCCTTTCATGTAAAACATTTTGCTGCTAACCTTGCCTTGAACTTGTCAATGATTCCATCAATCTTCAATTTTCTTTTGAAGATCCATTTACACCCTATATTTTTATAACTAGGGGGTAAATTAACCAATTTTCAAGTATTATTTTCCATGATGGAATCCATTTCATCATTGATGGCCTCTTTCTAGAAAGTAACATCCCGAGACTTCATAGCTTCCTCATATGTTTTAAGATCTATCTCTACATTCAAAGCAAGTAAAGTTTGACTACTTTGGTTTTCTCTAGTACCTTCAACTAAGTACATAAAGAAATCTAGGCCAAAGGTCTTCTCAGTCCTTTTTCTTTTGCATATTCTAGGTTCTGCACTAGATGTTTGAATCTGTTCATTCATGTCCCTTATGGTTATGGAATCTTTGGTTCTAGAAATGGAAGTAAGCATTGTTTCATCAAAGTTGGTATCTCTTGACTTAATAATGGTATTTTACTCTATTGAATCAATGGGTTCCACAACCATGAACTTATCTAGTTTACTATAAAGAGCATATCCCAAAAAGATGCACTCAACACCTCTTTCACCTAGTTTCTTTCTTTTAGGTTCTGGAACTATCACAATGGCTCTACAGCCCCAAACCCTAAGATATGCGAAATTTGGTTTTCGTTTCTTCCAAAGTTCATATGGGATCTTAAAGCTATGTATAAAAAGAACTTTATTTAAGATATGGCATGTTGTTAGCAATGCTTCACCCCCACAAACTACTACTTAAAACTGAGTTTGACATCATGGTGTTTACCATTTTCATCAAGGTCTTATTTTTTTCTTTTTACCATATCGCTTTGCTGTAGAAAATAAGGTGCAGTAACCTCATGAACTATGCCAACAGTCTCAAAATACTCAAGGTCATAGTACTCACCACCCCTATCACTTCTCAAACATTAAATTGTTGTTTGACACAAATTTTCAAATTCACTTTTGAAAAAAATTACTTCCAAACTTCATCTTTGGCATTTAACAGATATACATAACATAACTTAGAATAGTTGTTAATGAAGGTCACAAAGTACTTCTTTCCTCCTTTGATCAAAGTACTATGAAGATTACAAAAATCATTATGCACCAAATCCAAAATATTAGAAACCCTATTTACCTTGGGGAAGGGCTTCCTAGTTATCTTAGTCAGCATGCATGTCATATATTTATCAATATCATGGTTAACATTGGAAATCAATTATAGCTTAACCATATCATTCATTTTTTGAAAATTCACATGTTCTAATCTATTATGCCATAAAGAAAAGGAGCCAATCATATAAGTAGAACCACTCATTTTATTCATAGAAAATGAGCTACATTCAGTTGGAACTTCCCTCATATAGATACCGTTTGCCCACAAAGGAACTACCCTTAGTCAAAGTAAACTTATCTTACTCAAATATAAGTTTAAATCCAAATTTATTCAAAAGAGTTGCAGAGACCAAATTTTTCCAAACTTCTGGAACATGATAAACATTAGCCAAAGTGAGGATTTTTTCGGACGTAAATTCAATGCACACTTATCATTTGCCTTTCAAAGAAGCAGTAGAAGCATATCTCATGTAAAGAATGCTTCCATCCTCTTCTGGCTTATAATCAAAAAATAGACTTTTGTTATTACAAACATGTCTAATAGTGCCTGAATCTACCCACCAAGATGTATCAGCTTCAAAAGATTGGCTTATGAAATCATTACCACAAGATTCTCCTTATAATCCTTGTTATCATATTTCTTCTTAAGAAATTGACACTCTTTTCTTGAGATGACCCATCTTGCCACCGTAATAGCTTGATCCTTTCTTCCTTGACTGGAATTTCTATCTCTTGTTTGAGTCAATGTTAGAGTTTTCATTTTTCTTCTTTTTACGCTTGTTAGGAATCTTCTTTTCTTTTGGGTCTTTGCCTTCTTCCATGACCAGAACCTTAAAACATGAGTACCCTCACAGATCCTATCCTCTTCTTCAATCTACATGTTAACCTCTAATTCTGCAAGAGTGACATCCTCCTTATCGTATTGTAGGTTCTTTCTATAATCTTTCCAGGAGGGAGGCAGTTTATCTATTATGGCTGAGACAACAATGCTCTCATCTATATTCATATTATGTTGGGGAAATTGGTTACATATCTGTTTTATCTCATAAAATTGCTCCATTATTTTCCTATTATCAACCATAGTATAATAGAAGAACTTACTTGCAAAGAACTTCTTACTAGTTGCATCTTCTATGAGATAAGTGTTCTGCAGAGCCTCCCAAATGTCCTTCACAGACATATTTTCATGGTACATATCAAAAAGGGTGTCAAACAAAGTTGCAGATGTGACCTTTGCAACAATAATCATCATGCTCCCATTTCTGCCAAATCCAAGCTTCTGCAACAATTTCATCCTCCTTCTCCTCTGGTTTGGGTGTCGTAAGCAACATTGAATTGACTCCAAAAGGAAGTGCAACTTCTTTTGCCAACGCATGAAGTTGCTTCAAAGCGCTCCAATTTGATCATATCCACTGCAAGTTGTTTGAGCGACTGTGCCATTTCGTGGAGAATAAAATCTTAAGATTGTTAGAAAAAATATGGGTCCAAAATAGCACAAGTGAAAATGGAGATTGGATGCTTTTAGGCACGTTAAAACGTTGCTTTCCTTAAGACTTTATTCACCCCGACCACTGTGTACAAAATGGTTACTACAAATAGTCTCTCAGGATACAAGAAAGCCCCCAACAAAAATTGTTCTTTAGATTTTTGTTATGCACTAACTGATCTGAACATAGAATATTTATAGAAAGAAAGAGCTCTTTTCGTAATGAGGAGGTACCTTTTTAGTGAAAAGGAAAAGGTACCTATTCTCGGGGGGTACCCATCAGTAGAGAGACAATTATTATGAGGGGGTACCTATTAACAGAGAGGTACCTATTTTGTAAGTTCATAACTCTATACATACATGTACCTCTTTATACAGACACATCCATACAAGGTCAAATCTGAGTAGTCGAATTGTTCAGCTGCACAATCTGATGGTTCAGATTGATCAAATGTATCAATGTCAATATTCCAGACAAAGAAGAATAACAAATAAATAATAGTTTAGCTCTGATGAATTTCTCTGGTTGACAGACACTATTCCGCAAGTTCAAAAGTCTATGAAGACGTGGAAAATTGGAGACAAAATGTGAAAGAATTGAAAAAAATTTGGGGGTACCGAAAATGTGTCGGTCCAGTTAAGGCATGGTATCACAGTTTTATATAATGTTTGGACTTTCTAGTTCTATTTTATTGTCTAAATTCCAAGTTGACTTTTAAGAAAAGTTTTAAGAAGTTGACAATTAAGAAATTTTATTTTAAAAAATTAACAAAAAAAAAAAAAAAAAAGTGAGGAAGTATAACGAAATTTTAGGGAATTTTCTTTTAGGGGTAGAGAAATTTTCAAAAGAACAAAAAACAAACTTTAAAAAGATAATTTCAGTAATTAAGCCAAAATAAATTATCGGACGAGGATAAAAAGAATTACTATAGGTATGAGGTAATTAGATCAAGTAATTTTTTCCTTTTTTATTAGGAAAAAGGGTTTGCTGAGAGAAATTTAAAAAATACTTATTATATTTTTGGATAGAAATGTAATATCATTTGCATTTAAGGAGGGTAATAAAGGAACTTACAAAAAAGGAAAAAATGTTTTTTGAGTTTCTTATGCCCTGATTTATTCCATCAATTAAGCCCATGTTCTTTTTATCCCAAAAAAAAAAAAAATTAAGTCCATGTTTAACTTGAGCTCAAGATGTCTAAGTGAGGCCTTAAACTTGGGCTTCATCTCTTTGAGTTTGGTACTATGGTTTCAAAGTAAAAACTATTTGATTATTCATGATTTCAACCTATTAAGAGTATTAAAATCTTTTCTTTTTCTTTTTTTAACAAGTCAGCTTCTAACGCTTGAAGGTAGAACATAACACTATCAGACTCTCTATCAACGTAAGCGAATTTCATTTTAAGTAAACATCACAAGACAAAGTATTCTAATTCTTTCTTTACAGCTTTGTGGGAAATCTCTACCTGTGAACCAAACCTGTTGGGTCCAACCCAAAACCTCAAAAAATATTTGTGGAGAGATGGTGTAGGGTTACATCAGAACATACCCAAATAGTGAAATAACTAAGTGAAAAATTCGAATCTTTTGGATTCTAGATTACACCAATCACGCCTGTGAAGTGGGTTAAATTCTCAGAATTGAAGTTCATCTCCCACAGAGAATTGGGTCAATTAGAATCATGAGGTGTTTGTTGTTTTCTTGGGCTTTCCAAACACTTGGCAATCTCCAACCCCACCAATTAGTTCCTTCAAATTTTGGAAAAGGATAGGTGGGTCAATGATGAGTTGCCAAATGTGGCATCAACTACACCGGATCTCTAAAAAGAATACTAAATCATTGCGGCGGCTTCAGGGAATGCACGAAGAAGAGAAGACTGAATTCAGATGACTTAAAACGAAGGATAGATGTGAAAGCTCAAACGGGTTATGGAAGTTTTCTTTAATTTTGGTAATACTTCATATATATATATCCATTCTATTTATTTGATGGAGAAAAAAATTCTTTACTTGGATTGGCTTTCACTTTTATGAAGTATTCGCAACGAAAGTAAATCTGGATTTACGTTCTTATTCCACCTCCAAAGCTCTACCGAGGTAATTCCACAATCACTAGAAAAGAGAATAATTTTTACGACAAAAGAAAAGATGGAAGAGTGATCTAAAGCAAAAAGTATGAGGGGCCCGAGCCCGGGGGGGGGGGGGGGGGGGGGGGGGGGGGTGGAAAAAAAAAAAAAAAGAAAACAAAAAAAAATTGTTGTAGAAAAAAAAAAAAAATTGAACCGCCTATTAGTGATTTTTCAAATTTGCCCTTGGGCATTTAATTTATTAATTATATTAATAAATTCCAACAATTAATAAGATAATAGCTTATGCCTTTTTATGATAGTGAGATACCATATTGATCGTGTCACTAACCAATCAAAAATAAAATCTTATATTAATCTAGCAAGCAAAAAGTATGTTGTCGAACTATGGGGAACTAAAATGCTAAGTTACTAAGATTGAATTCAACAAAACTAATTTAAACTAAATCTATTAATTAATGCAAAAACGTTAACTATTAATATGTGAAGATCTTTGGGATTTCGAATCCCCAATGCTTTTCCCTAACCGATATACTCTACACTTCAAAGTAAATTAAGGATGGTCTTTCTAAATATGCCCTATCTTCGCAAAACTATCGTCCTTCGCGGAAGCTTGGCATGCTTAGTTCGCTGAGCTATAGAACATCTTTGGCCAAACTCAAACACAATCAACTAAAAGAGATAGAACAATCAAATTAATGAAATAAGCATGGTTCATCTACATCCCAAAAAAAAGGAAATAGCTACTCATTATTACAAAGTTCATAAGAAAAATAAAGATGAAACATAGGGGAGAGAGAGAGATGTGCTCTTCTTCTTCAGCAATGAGAGAGATGAGAGCCGCATTCGCCGTCTTCCTTTCTTTGTGGTTGGCTTCTCTTTTATGTCTCTTGCACACAATGAATCCCCTCTCTTTACCAGTCGATTTGACCTTTATTCTTTCTGAATTTGGAAAAACTCAAAACTGAAAAGTTGTAGATATTTTTAATATCGTTCCATAGCATCTTGAATCATCGAAATCCAAGCTCATACGAGAGAGATATGCCCAAAATACTGAAGGTAGGTATATGTTTACCCGATTTTCAGATTTATTATCAATTTTGTTCCTTAGATCTCCACCTATTTCCAATTTAGCTAAGATCTCACTTTTCATGATTTCTTGAGCAGCAAGATTGAATGCCATGATTTAAAATCCACCAATATCTAATATATTTTCCAACTTTACTCTATTTTATCTCAAATATCCAAAATCTCTTTATTCCTGAAAAATACACAAAAATACTCAATGAGCATTCTTTAATTAAATAAGTATGGGGAATTAAATTAAATAAATAATGGTAAATGCATGCTTATCACATATCGAACTTTATATTTTATGAAATTACTTAGTGTTCTTTTCACTTCAAATTGGTATTAGGTGGATATTAGGAAAGTGCGAAATTTGTTTTGCCAGCTGGCAAGGCAAAACTGTGAGACGGCAAGATTCGAGCAAAATTCCAAGCAATTTGAGTAAAAATTTGCCCTAAGTTTTGGAGGGTATTTTAAGTTATTTTGGACAGATATTTAGTGTCTAGCCTAATTTAATGCCAATAAATACATTAGAAGTACTATTTTGACCTAAAACATCACCTAAATTAGTTTTCTTGATCAACAAATGTCCGACTATATACAAGCAAACTGAAATTTTGAAACATGATTTTAAACTAAAATAACTATACATAGATGCAAGAAACTCGGAGAGAAAAGATGAAAAATATATGGAATGAAGCAAAAACTATTGGTAGAAGTTGAAGCAAAAAAAATAAATAAATAAGAATGTAAGAAACAGGAAATAGAAGCTCTAATGAAGAGGGAAAAATTTCCCAAAATTCCATAGTTAATGGATGATATTTTGTAATAACTTGAATAATCAGCGATATATTGCCCAACAGTCAAAGAATTATCGTTGATATTTTGGGCAATAAATGGAGAAGTCCATTTAGGGGGCCTATTTCAGTTTAGTGAGCAACAATATGGCAAAATATCGCCATGCTTCGGAGACATTTCGTTGAAATTTTTTTCCATGGATGTTAGGTGCTAGTGTATATAGACCATTTTACCCTTCTTTAGTTTCAAGTGTTAATGTTAAAAAGTCTATCTTTCACTTCATTGAAACGAAACATTTAGGAAATTATCAGTTTGCCCTAATTGTTGAGTCATTGATGATTTATCAAATATGGTCCCCAATCCAGATTTCAGTATGGGGAAAAATCATGACAAGAAAGCTTTTTTTTTTTTTTTAAGTTATTATTCAATATAATAATAAAGCAGACAACCATAATTAGATGCATAATTTATTTAAAAAAGTCACTAGACTGTATAATTTTCGGTGGATTGAAATTTTCTCTCTTTAGTTTTGATAAAGATTTTTACGAAAAAGAAAATCTTGATAGAGATTAAATATTTGTTTCTTCAATTCTTTTCCATTTACCACCAAATACCATGATAATTTATTTTTATTTCCATCTCTTCCAACAAATAATACTATAAAAATAAAAGATAAACCAATTTACTAGGAGTTGGGTTCTTCTAGGATAGAGAAAAACATTTCCCTTATACATCTAAACAATCTTAAGGTAGATTTTCTCTTAAATGTATGATAGATATGCATACAAGTACGGTATCATTTATCCTCAAAGGCAATGTTTAAAGCATTTATGTATTCTAGTTAGAGAAATATTGCCATATTTATCATATTGAACGTCAATATATAATATAAATATGTGTCAACTAATATTATATTGTATTGTAAAATACTTTTAAACATACTTTCTTTTTTGTAAAAAACTGAACTTGTTTTATAAGTTAGTCTAATGTAAATGCGATCTGAGGAAAACATGATAGGTTCTGACTCCTCAAAAGAGAGATTAGTGGGAAAAGATTTGGATAAGATGTCAAATGGTTGGGAGAATATCCTCTTATCTTTAATTTTCCAACTAATCATCCTTTCAATATGCTTGTCTGCTCGATCTTTTAAAAATTATTTAATTAAAACTCAGATATGACTAAGACCAACCTCAGAGATTCCTTGAAGAAAACACTTTCTCTTAAGATAATATATAATATATTTTAGCAGCATGACTTAACAAATAATTAGTTTATCATAAACGCCCTCAGATTCAGTCTTTAGCACATAATAAATATCATCTTGACTTAAAACTCTTCTGTAATAAACCTAACCATTCTCTGTATCTCTGTAAATCTCTATAAATAATTTATTCTTAATTTACATAAACAAAACCTAAAGGAAACTTGGAAACAAAGCTTCTATGGAAGATAAGTTCATGAACTGTTTTGACTCTTTTATCTTTTCTCATTTAATTTATGGCTTATCCATTCCCCACTACTCCATCTGAAAAATTATGATTATAAAGATAATGTGAAACTCTTTCTTTTGGTACAAAAGGCGGCTCCATATCCCTATGATTTGGTTAAAAGATTTTATGCTTCCCCTTTTTATTGATTTAGACATCTAAATCTGGGTATTGATTGGTTCAGATAAATTTACAATTCTTTTGGATCTGATTTATATTTTATTTTATTGTCAGATTTTTTTTATTTAATTGAAGTGGGTAATGTCTTGTTTATAATAATATGTGATTTAATCTCTGAATGTTTATCCCATTAACATAAATATTTTTGGATAAACGTACGTGAATATAAATTCAAACACTACTATAGAACTCTAAAAACTACTCAGCTACTCATTGGTGATCTCAAGAAACTAATTATTAATTCTTTAAGCTCTTCTAAAGTCAATATTCTTTGGCAAATATCTAAGATGGATTATTGTTAAAGCTTGGGTAAGCAGAATTAGTTTTTTGGTGCGATTGTTGATCTTGTTCTTAATAAATTCTAAGATAATATGCTTATTGAATTGTTTATTTGATTGTCACTTGATTTTGTTGTTGGTTTGTGCTTTGACTAATTTAATCATCTTTTGCAAATAAGGCTGAAGTCATGTTTAGTATTCTCTATTGTTTCTCAAACCCTTACTCATAAAATTGATGACTCTTAACTGATGGTAGATTTTTTCTACACTTTCGTAACTTTTTAGCCACAACAACATCATGCTTCAAATATTTTTGTAGATGCTTTTATTGATTTTGCAGGATACTTGCTCAACTCTTAGACCAAAGAGATGTCATTTCTTATAGGATCATTTATCTGGCATATCTAGAAAGTAAGTATGCTACTAACGTGTTTTCTGGGGACCTTCAACGTCGAGACCATTAAGTTTTTGTTCCACCAACAAAACATGTTTTACAAGAGTCATTCTTCTGATCACTTTTCTCACAGCTTCATTCTTAAAAAACAAACTAGGGGGCGTCAATAAAACCCTATTAGCCTGAACTTACCCAAACTTGCCTAAGCTCGGTCTGGAGCCGGCTCAATTTTTCAACCCAAAAGGTAGGTCTAGATTACAAATTATCTAGCCCTAGTAAGTTGGATAGGGTTTGGGCTTAGCCCTTAGCCAACCTGACTCGGCCCTCCCTAACTATGTGTTAATTAAATTAAACTAAGATTATGCATAAATTGGCTTTAAATTAATACTCTAAATAAGAAGGGACACTGGTGGGGGGTTTTATGGCTGCAAAAACCGTAGCCTGTGCTAGTTTATCAACAACAACACACTTGAGCTTGAGGCAATCCGTGAAACAGTCCATATGGTTATAAAATTCTACAGATAGGCCAACTATCCGTTTATACAGATTGTAAGTCTGTTGTAATGGCTTTTGATGCATCCAAAAGTTGTTAAGCCTCCAGATTCCTTGACGATGGCCTGCAAAACAATCAGATGTGGCTCGACCGTGGGGGTCGGGAGGCCACCTCCGAAGCTTAAGTCAGTTACTGAACTAATCACCAAAGAATTGGCAAGTTGCAGAGCATAATCATTAATACGTAATTGGAAAACGATTCAAATACCTCTAGAGTGAGTTGATCACCTGTTTATATAGACCTTACCTCCAACTCTCGACCGTTGAGTGAAGTCTTGATCTCTTTCGGTGGCCGTCCGATCGTAGGGTTTCCCCCCTAGATACTCAAGAACGCAAGTAGTTATCAATTTTGGCATGATTCCCTCACCATTCTACTGATAGTTGCCTCCTACTAGTCAACTTCATCTACCGCAAGGTTCGGGAGATCATACTAGACTGGTAACTAAGATGCGGCGCCCTTATGCTTATTAAATTAGGTTTTGGTGGGTCCCGATTATGGTCTAACTTGGATGAAGATTATGAACCCAGTCTAAAGGTTCGGTGCAATTTTCCTCGAATCATTTGCCCTGCAGGCCAAGCGTTCAAGCAACGCCATGGAATGCTTGGTTTGGTTTGGTATAGTAGTCGCCAATCATGAGAGAATACGAAATATCTCTTCAAGACAAAATATCTTGGCATTTAATGCTCCTGACATTTCTTTCCAACAAGGTGCCGTCGAACCGTTCCGACACATTGTTGCTTGTGCGTAATGCACCACGTGGTTGTCAAGGAGGTGCGTACATCACATCTTGTCACGCAAACCGTCATGTCTCAGGTTTTTATCATCATGGCGAAGGTTTTTTGAACCGTCAGTGATTACAGACCGTTGAAGCCTTACGAATCGCTCGATCTTTTTTCTTGAATCGATGCGTGCCCCTGTCCATCAATTAGACTCAATTTCACTTGCTCGTTCCCATTTTGAAGCTATATAAGGTTCCTCATGCCTCATTTCCTCTTTTTACTTTTCCGTTCTCCTGCATCATAACACATTTGCCTTTAAGTTCTCCAACTTGTGTTCGTGCAAGTCTTCAGTCTCGGCCTATGATTCAAGCTTTGTTTCTCTAACTTTCTCAAGATCACAAGTAAGTTAACTCCTCTTACTTTTGTTGCATCTTTCTGTTTGCTTTTTTTGCATTCACATAGTTCCTTCTTTCTGCTATTCTGCTCATCCCTCTCTATCGAAAAAATGGGTAGTGGTAAGACTTCAGAAGAGAGAGATTCCGTAGACCGCTCGGTAGAGGGTGAGGAATCTTCCGAAAAGGGAACCCCTACGGCATCTGTTGAATTTTCACGTGATCGGGACCATAGGGTAACCGAACATTGGTTGCAATCTACCCCGGATAGCTCTAAAGACCCACCAGGCAATGACCCTGTGTAAAACCCAGCCCTAACCTTGACCCGGAAACCTTGTTATTCGTAGGTCCGATAACCCGAAGTAAAGTAAGAAGTCAGCTTTGGGCCATCCCAGTAGAGGACTTGGTGTCTGGCTTTGAATCCATGAAAGTTGATGATGAGGTTCTATTTATGGAAACAGAATCCTGATGAAGATCTAATTAGTTGATGGACTTGGAGTGCTCTCTATCTTGGTTTGAAGGCATTTCTACCTATTAGGTAAGTCACTTGACTTGTGTGCAAAACCCCTTTAGGATTGGATTTGATCCGGACCTTCAATTCCTGTTTTGGTCTTCTTGTCGACATTGGTCGATCGATTGGTCGATTGGGCCGATCGACCAATCCACTCGACCAATGAGTCTGTCTTTGGCAATTAGGTTGTTCTTGCTCTATTTAAGTCCAATCTCGAGTCCACTTCGTATTTGCTGCCTCCAAACCCTCTGGAATGAACCAAAGACCTCTGCAAGTCATCTCTCTTGCATCCTTGGTGTTTTCTTGACGGATCTTCGTCGGAACTCTTCTTTTTGCATCAAAAGGTATGTCTACTCTCTCTTCTTCTCCTCCATCTTTGTTTTTCTTTCCTTTTTGAGTTGAGACAGTAGAAGAGATGCTGCATTCTCTGTTGCAAACATCTCTGAACATGTTCTCATGATCATCCTAAGGATTTGAGGCTAGAACAATGATCTTAACCATGATCATTGCAAGCTTTTGAAGGATTCATGATCAAACCATGATTTAATCTCTGATAAACTTCTAATCTGAATTCTGATCTCTTTGGATCTTCTATGTTGATCATGTTAGTAGTTAATTACTGTGTTTTCTTTCCATGATCCATAATCCATAGATTTCTAGTTGTTCTCTTCTACCATACTATGTGTTCTTCATGATGCATGATAGTTACATATATGGTAGGTTTTATTTCCTTATTTAGATTTATGCTTCTAAGCCTTATTCCATGAAGATCTATGTATGTTTTCATGATACCATTACCGAAAGCAATGATCCATCCTCCTATTGTTCTTGTCTTTGTTTTCTATTTCAAATTCATCAAGATCCATGGTTGATTTAATTATGGTAACTTTTTGTTTCCTAATTTGGATCTTGATACCTTGATTGGATTAGTGTTTTGAGGTCCCCTATATGCTAGAATACTACTGATGTAGTCTACCCCTTGATTAGTATCCTTTTGAACCACCAAATTCAGATTTCATATCTTAAAACTCTGATTTTATAGGCTACTGTCTGCATTGGTCGACTGATTGGTCGACTGGACCACTCGACCAATCCACTCGACCAATGAGTACAGCAACTCCAGATTTGGTCTGTTTCGGATGTTTTGATATCTTTTCTGTTAGGGATCTTTCCTAATATGTTGTATATACTTGTTTAGGACCTTCTTCTCAAGTTTGCCAAGATCTTACTTGATTTCTTAGGATTCCTTGCGAGTTATAAAAGGTAAGGATGGTTATTTCCTTAATTACATAGATAGCATGAATCTAGTTTCTATATTTGAATATCATTAATATGTTTCCTAAATTAGATTCTTACAATGATATTCTACTGTTGCATAGCTTTGATTACAGTAGCATTACTTAATCATATTGAATTGATTCATGTATGATTTACTTACCAATGTTATACAAGTGATTGTAATTACTGATTTCTTTCCATATATGAAGTTACCATATATGTGATGATATGAATTGATGCATGTGTATGCTTACGTATGGTTTGGAAAGGAGAGGTGTCCTTTCGACACTTCTGTCCTTGGACTACTACGGAAATATTATGGGATGTTTTCGGAGATGCCCTCTGGACACCTTCCTAAACTGTTGGATGACATATCTAGGATTGTCTAGTAGTGTTTGGCTAGGATGTCCTGTTATGTCAGACCCTAATCGGAGGGGTATTGAGACCCGAACGACCCGTGGTAGCAATGGGGATTCATGGGCGCTCAAGACCGGTAACCAACCCGTGAGAGGACAGGAATCACATTGTGGGGGCCATTTATTGGTAGGGTTGCATATGATTAGACTTGGGCTCACGGGCGCTTAAGACCGGTAACCAACCCGTGAGAGGACGTGAGAGCTTCCCGTTTACCATATGTGGATGATCAATAGGGTTGATGAGTCCGTAGTCCGAGTTGGTCGGTGCCATAGGATACGCCGACTCTAGTGTGAAGGATACCGGAAAGGATCGTCGGGGACGAGGAATGGAAGTATCCGGATCGACTTGATGTAACTAAGTAGAAGACTTGCATTTGGCTAGGTTTTACCACGACATGCGCCAAGTACTTATACCAAATGGTTGTGAGAGAGTGTGTTGACTTAACCCCCTGCCAAGGTTTGTCCCGAGGGATGAAGGACCCATTACCAGTCGGCTGCTCAAGACCGGTGAAATGATCCGTGAGAGAATCCAAGATATCTTAAATGGTTGAGGATGTGGGTGGGCTTTCCTAAAGAAGTACGGTGCTATGACTTAAAGCATGTCTGCCAATAGAGACCAGCATACATAGAGTTAGATTCATTCATTCATTGCTTGTCTCATATCATATTGCATTTATGTTTGTTCGGAATCCTGCCATTTATGTTATTATGGATTTTTAACGCCTTTCTGAGTTTCTTTGAAACTTATTCCTTTATTGTACAATGTTGTTAGACTATCCTGCAGTGTGAGTCTACTATGACGGTCCCTATGAAGAAGCGCAAGGCGAAGAGACATATCTCCGGAAGGTGATTGCGGTTACCACAATTACTCTGAAGATTCCGAGGGTGGTTATGCTCCGTACGATGCTTAGTCCGACCATTGAGTGGAAGCGTCCTTGTGCTATTTATGAGATTTACACTTACAAGGATGTTGTCTATAAAGTGGAGAATAATTTAGTTACCCAATGTACTTGCTACTGGGATTAGATTTTGTCTAGTTTATTCTTTAGAGCTACTTTTCCGCTGGATGTAAAGTGGGATTTTTGCTTCACTTTACTTATCTGTTTGATACTCTGATTATATCTATTATTCTGATTCATTCATGATTCATTCTTTCTTTATTGGATCTATGATTTATCTTCCGCACTCTTGTTATGATTGTTCATGATTATGTTCTTGTTTATGTGGGAGGTTGATCACTCGATACCCGATCTTGGGTGTGGATCACACTCTCGGGTATGCCGGATAGGGTACCGGCTGGGAGGGCGGATGATTGGTATCGAGCCCAAGGTTCGAGGAGATCCTAACCACAAAAGACAACAATGAACATTTCGAGTCATTGATCTGAAATGACTCTTCTACTCTTAGAAGTGAATAATAGAACACTGAATTAGAAACTTGACCTTTGAGGCATAAGAACATTCGAATAACATACCATAATTATACTTGAACAAATGTCACTAATGCAAGGAAAAGAAAGTTGCATAACATACAATAATTAAAGAGAAACAAAATGAATTCATTAATTTCAAAAGTTTTTACAACATTTACATCGAAATGCATAAATGGAAATCCTAAGGTACGGTCATCTAGGTGATCGCTCGATCTCTGTATGCTCGAACTCCTTCGCTAGCTGAGTCACCCGATGTTCTATCCTATCTGTCGTGACTCCATCCTCTCGTACACTGCTCTGTCGACCTCCATCCTCTCTAGCATGGAAGTCATCGATCTCATCTGTGCACCAAGATCTGAAGTCTCCGGAACTGCATGTGAAGGGCCACCTACCTCGAAGTGTGATGAAGGAAACCCGTGATGCCAGGCTCGGCCTCGCGCATATCTGCATCATCTCCGGCCGATCATCACTATCGGGACCGATATCCTCTCCTCCATCCTCTCGATCCCCGATCCTCATCCTCCGATTCATCATCATCCTCACCCCTCTGGACCAGAGATCTCTCGACCGATGTAGTCTCATCCGCGAATGGTCCGAGTCCCAATGGGGTATCCCCGTGATCTAGTGTCCATCGGTGTATCCTCGAAACTCACCCCGAAATGCCCGAAGATCAAAGTCGAAGCCTCCCATAGCAAAGGTTCCGCATGCTAGGCCGCGAACTAAGTCCAGCATGACCTGTGAATGATGTAGGAGAGATCGATCTCGAAGCCCATGTAGATGCGATAGATGACTAAGGCCTCCATCACCGTGACCCGATGGTGATGTCCGGCTTCGGCATGATGTTTCGGCCGACTATGCGACCGATAATACGTGCGAACCCGTCATCCGTCCGCTAGTCCACGGGTGAAGCATCGACGGCTATCCCATAGCGTAGAGCATATCTCGCGAGCTCGTACGGCATCGGATGGCTGTCCGGATCTGCTCCCTCTGCGGTATCCACACACCCTGTGGATAGTAAGGAACCTGCAAGATCTCGCCGGTGTCCGGGTAGAGAAGCGACCCGAGTCCGGAAGACCCTGTCTCCCGAGGACAAGTCCGAGTGGATGTCCCACGGCCTCGAGCCTCCTCTGTGTAAGTAAGGTTGCTGAAGAACAACCTCACTAGCTCCGGGTATCCGGCAAATCCTCGGTGAAGAGATGAGTCCATGTAATGTGTCGAACCTCTGCCGGTTCCTAAAGGCTCGAGCTGGCGTAAGTGAAGTAGACGTCCCATCTCGATGTTGCAAGAGCTGAAGTAGGCCTCGTACGAGAACTCGGCTTTGAGGTGTGTCAAACATGTCCGGTCTCCTAACCTCCTCTCTAGGCTCGAAAGGAACCCGACCTCTGCCCCTAAGAGCACCTACGATGCGACCACGACCTCTACCTCCTCCTCGTCCTCCCCTCGCATAGTGTATCCGTGAAAGAGACAAGAGACAATTCCAATTAGTGCTATTTTAAGATTTGAGCCAAAAGGGTATTTTCGTAATTTTTCGGAAAATTTCAAATTTGGGGAAATTTGATTTGAACATACTAGCATGTGCGCAATACTTGGAATTTCATGTCTATGAAGTTGTTTTGATGAAAATCGATCGAAAACTTGGATTAAAGCGAAAAATTCAGCAAGAAGGAAATTTGGGGATTTTGCAATTTAGGTCAAAATTGGATTTTTGAAAAGTTGAAATTGGTTAAATCAAATTGTATGGACCTATCTACAATGTCATCTTGAGCATGTAGCATTTGATCTCGTGCGAAAATTTCAAGCGGTTTGAGAGAAAACGAAATTTTTCTAAAGATATCGATTTCGGTATAAAACTTTGCGAGATGAGCACCAATGTGTTAAAACTTGTTGTCTATGCATGGCATTGTGTTTAAAACCTAGGGAATATGTTTCTAAGCATTCCTAAGCATGATTTCTAGCATTGGATACAAGTAAAGCATGGTTTTTATTGAAATGCAAGCATGAGAAGATGAAAATGGAAGAAAGAATGAGCACTAAATCACCTCAAGAACACTTGTGGGAACTCTTGGAGATTTTCCCTAGAGCTCTCTCACCTTTGGAAGAAGTTAGAATGAGGTTGGAATGTGGAAATGAGGCTTATAATGCGAATTTTCGCATTCTGTCTTCATTGGTCGACTCATTGGTCGGCTGGGTCACTCGACCAATCACTCGACCAATGGTCACAGTGACCTCATTTGCTGTTGAATTTTTGGAAAATGTGATTTTTGCCTTATGGAATATTGTTTGATGACTATATGGATATATTTGAGCATGATTTAAGTTTTCAAATCATTTGGACTTGTGGTTTATGTTGAATTTTCGAAATTCGGTATTTTGATGTTCTCGGTTTTGCGGAATGGTTACTCGAGAAGCGGGCGTGGTGAATCCGGTGGTCGGGGAGGTGGTGAAGTACCTCATGGAGGTGGTGAAATACCTCGGGGAGGTGGTGAGATACCAAATGTTGATCGGGGTACTCATGAGATCCCTGGTGCCCCGAATGTTGGAAGTTTGAGGAGATATTGCCAATATTATGGGCAATATGATGCGCAGCAAGCGGCTCGAGTTCAACCGGATGTTGGTGGGTTTCATGACTCGCATAATGAGACCCGGGCTGGTGCTAATGTGAATCCTCATGCCGCTCCGAATGCGGGAGGTTTAGCCGGAACTCCTCATACTCGCTTGATGGAGAGTTTTACGAAGATGCAAGTACCCACTTTTCTGGAGTTACCAAGGACCCCTTGTTTCCTAACAAGTGGCTTCGTGAGTTGGAGAAGGCTTTTTGACATCTGCAATGCTCGGAAGCTCGGAAGATTTTGTTTCTTTGAGCGAAGTTGCAACAAGAAGGCGATGCATGGTGGATCTCCACTCGTCTGTTTTGGAAGGTTTGCATGCGGGAGTTGTAACTTGGGAGTTATTCAAAGAGGCTTTTTGTATGAACTATTTTCCCGAGGCGGTGAAAGATGCGAAGGAAGCTGAGTTCATGATTCGACTCAAGGAACTCGTCTGTGTTGGAGTACCAACGAAGTTCGAGGAGCTTCATTTCTTTGCTCCAGTTCTTTGAAGGAAGACCTCGCCAAAGCAAAGAAGTTCTTCAAAGGACTGCGTCCGCCATTAAAGCTTACCTCACGGTCCAGCCTATAGTGAGCTATGCTCAAGTGGTGCGAACTCGAAGAAGTTGGAAGAAGCGAGAAGGAAAGTGCTCGTGTGCAAAGCCTTGGCGTCAAGGAATTCTGGTTTGGTGGATCGTAATGACCGTCGTTTTGTGAGACCTACACCCTACCCCACTCCTACCTTTCGGGCTAAGAGTGTAGGTCGGAACACGGGTTTTCAGCAGCCCGGCCGGTTTAGACGGTATGGCGGAAACCGACCACCGGCAAGTGCAAGTGCAAGTGCAAGTGCAAGGCCTTTTGTTCGAAGCCCTCTGTTGCCACCCCCTGTTGGATCCAGCAATCTGTTTGCTTCTACTGCAAGCAAGCTGGTCATTTTGCTCGTGCTGTCGAGCGGCACGAGAGCGCCCGGTGGTGAAGAGTGCTCCTGCTCCTCCCTGCGGTAGAGTTTTCGGTATTTCCGCTTGAGCGGGATCCAAGCCATGATGTGATTACGGGTACATTGTTAGTCGCTTCTATTTCGCATTTGTCTTATTTGATACGGGTGCATCTCATTCGTTCATGTCATGCATTCATCAAGAAGACTAACCTAATCCCGAGAAGTTGTCTAGTTGTTTATTGATTAGTACACCTCGGTCTGTTGTGAAACTAGATAAGGGGTTATCTAAATGTCTGTGTTGATTGGTGAGAAGAACTTGGAAGAAAATTTTGTGATTCTTGACATGAAGGACTTCGATGTTATTTTGGGAATCGATTGGTTGACAGCCCACAAAGCTGTGTTCCTTTGTTCCTCAAAGAAGATTCAGTTCCATATTTGTGGAAGTCCGGTTTTTGAATTTCGGGGTGAAAAGAGAAGGGTTTGTAAGAAGGTCTTGTCACTGCCTGATGCAAGTCTATGCCCTAGTGGATGATGCTTCATCCGAAGGCAAGGGTATAGTGGAGAAAAGAGTCGATGAAGTCGAGTTGCTGCGACTTTGTTGATGTCTTCCCGATGATCTATCGGAGTGCCTCCGGACGGAGATGTCGAATTCTCTATTGATCTCGTCCCTGGTGCCGCTCCGGTATCTAAAGCTCCGTATAGGATGGCTCCTACTGAGTTAAAAGAGTTGCAAAATCAGTTGAATGAGCTCATTGATAGAGGTTTCGTACAGCCTAGTGTGTCACCTTGGGGAGCTCCGGTCTTGTTCGTCAAGAAGAAAGACGGTAGTATGCGCTTGTGCATCGACTACCGTGAGTTGAATAAGTTGACTATCAAGAATAGATATCCGCTGCCCGAGAATCGATGATCTCTTCGATCGGTTGAAGGGTGCGGTTGTGTTCTCAAAAGATTGACTTAAGGTCCGGATATCACCAATTGAAAGTGAAGTCTAGTGATATCTTCAAGACAGCTTTCCGAACGCGGTATGCTGGTGTGAGTTTAGAGTCATGCCCTTCGGATTGACCAATTCTCCTGCGGTGTTCATGGACCTCATGAACCGAGTATTTCATGATGTGCTTGATAAGTTTGTGATTGTTTTCATTGATGACATCTTGATCTATTCGAAGAGCGAAGAAGAGCATGCGAGTCATCTAAGTTTCACTTTGCAAAGGTTGCGGGAAAAGAAGTTGTTCGCTAAGTTTAGCAAGTGTGATTTACGGCTTAAGAGAGTGGTATTCCTTGGTCATGTAGTTTCAGCCGAAGGTATTCGTGTCGATCTGAAAAAGTCCAAGTTGTGGCTGATTGGGAAAGACCAAGTCGATAACGGAAATAAGAAGTTTTCTTGGATTGGCGGGTTACTACCGAAGGTTTATTGAGAACTTTTCTCGGTTGGCTGCTCCTATGACTAAGTTGACCAGGAAAGAAGAGAAGTTTGTTTGGTCGCGCTTTGTGAGAAGAATTTCCAAGAGTTGAAGGATAGATTGACAAGTGCCCCGGTCCGACTATACACGATAGTTACGGTGGTATGACGAGTTTATACCGATGCGTCAAAGATTGGTTTGGGTTGTGTCTTGATGCAACATGGCAAGGTCGTAGCCTATGCTTCTCGGCAATTGAAGGATTATGAGCGGAATTACCCCACTCACGATCTAGAACTTGCCGCCGTTGTCTTTGCTTTGAAGATTTGGAGACATTATCTTTACGGTGAGAAGATTGCCATTTTCACGGATCATAAGAGTTTGAAATACTTCTTTACCCAAAAGGAGTTGAACATGAGACAAAGGAGATGGTTGGAACTAGTCTCCGATTATGATTGTGATATTCGGTATCATCCTGGGAAAGCAAATGTTGTTCTTGATGCTCTTAGTAGGAAGAACCGGAAGAAGACTTTGGATTTGAGTGCTTTGAGTTTACCATTGTGGTCTTCTATTGAGAGTTTTGATTTGGAAATCGTCCGAGAATTCTGAATTTATTCTTTTCGCCATGACGGCAAGATCTGGTCTTAGAGATAAGATTGTTGATCGCTAGAGTTACGATCAAGAGTTTTTGATCAAAGTTGAGAAGATTTCTTCGAATCTGAGTCGGACCCCGACTTTGGTATATCCATGGATGGTGCTTTGTTGTTTAGAGGAAGGCTGTGTGTGCACGCAAACGAAGAAGTTAAGAAAGAAATATTGAAGGAAGCACACCGGTCGGTCTTTCTTTGTACACCGGGAAGCACCAAGATGTACAAGGACTTGAAGGAACATTTTTGGTGGATTGGTCTAAAGGCGGATGTTGATGATTTTGTTGCCAAGTGTGAGACTTGCCAACGTGTGAAAGCCGTTCGACAACCTCCATCTGGATTACTTCAGCCTCTTCCTATTCCTAGTTGGAAGTGGGAGGATATCTCCATGGACTTTGTGACTAGCTTGCCTCGGACAAGTAAAGGCAATGACTTGTGTGGGTGATTGTTGATAGGTTGACCAAATCAGCCCATTTCATTCCTATGAAGATCACTCATACTTTGGATAAGCTAGCAAGGCTTTATGTGGATAATGTGGTTAACTGCATGGTGTGCCATTGAGTATTGTTTCGGATCGTGATCCAAGGTTCACCTCAAGGTTTTGGAATAGTTTGCAGAAGGCCTTGGGAACCCAATTGAACTTGAGTACAGCTCATCATCCACGGTCGATGGACAATGCGAGCGGACAATTCAGACATTGGAAGACATGCTCGGATCTTGTGTGGTGGATATGGGTGGTAATTGGGATGAACACCTAGCTTTGGTTGAGTTTGCCTATAACAACAGTTATCAAGCAACAATAGGCATGGCTCCATTCAAGGCTTTGTATGGCAGTACTTGTAGGACACCTTTGTCTGGGTCGAGGCAAGGTGAAAGAAAAGTCTTAGGTCTGAGATGATTGAAGCTACAAGTGCTATGGTAGATATGATAAGAGAAAGGATTAAGTCGCGATCCAAGACGAAATCTTATCTTGATAAGAGAAGGACCGATTTGGAATTTCAAGTTGGAGAGAAAGTCTTTCTGAAGGTCTCACCAATGAAGGGTGTGATGAGATTCAATGTTAAGGGAAAGCTTAGCCCTCGTTACATTGGACCTTTCGAGATTTTGGAAAAGGTTGGACCTGTTGCGTATCGATTAGCATTACCTCCGCCTCTTGCTGGTGTGCACAATGTGTTTCATATTTCGATGCTCCGAAAATACATAGAGAATCCGGAACACATTTTGCAGCAAGCACCTGAAGGACTTAGTGCTGATTTGACCTATGATGAAGAACCGGCCGAAATCCTGGATAGGAAGGACAAGCAGCTGCGGAATCGCGCCATTCCTTTGGTGAAGATTCGGTGGAAGAACCATACCCCCTGAAGAAGCTTCTTGGGAGAAGGAAGAAGATATGAAGGAGAAGTTTCCTTACCTCTTTGGAAGCACAGGTACGCTTTCAATTTCGGGGACGAAATTTCTTTAAGGGGGAGAATGTAAAACCCAGCCCTAACCTTGACCCGGAAACCTTGTTATTTGTAGGTCCGATAACCCGAAGTAAAGTAAGAAGTCAGCTTTGGGCCATCCCGGTAGAGGACTTGGTGTCGGCTTTGAATCCATGAAAGTTGATGATGAGGTTCTATTTATGGAAGCTGAATCTGATGAAGATCTAATTAGTTGATGGACTTGGAGTGCTCTCTATCTTGGTTTGAAGGCATTTCTACCTATTAGGTAAGTCACTTGACTTGTGTGCAAAACCCCTTTAGGATTGGATTTGATCCGGACCTTCAATTCCCTGTTTTGGTCTTCTTTGTCGGCATTGGTCGTGATTGGTCGGTGGGCGATCGACCAATCCACTCGACCAATGAGTCTTGTCTTTGGCAATTAGGTTGTTCTTGCTCTATTTAAGTCCAATCTCGAGTCCACTTCGTATTTGCTGCCTCCAAACCCTCTGGAGCAGACCAAAGACCTCTGCAAGTCATCTCTCTTGCATCCTTGGTGTTTTCTTGACGGATCTTCGTCGGAACTCTTCTTTTTGCATCAAAAGGTATGTCTACTCTCTCTTCTTCTCCTCCATCTTTGTTTTTCTTTCCTTTTTGAGTTGAGACAGTAGAAGAGATGCTGCATTCTCTGTTGCAAACATCTCTGAACATGTTCTCATGATCATCCTAAGGATTTGAGGCTAGAACAATGATCTTAACCATGATCATTGCAAGCTTTTGAAGGATTCATGATCAAACCATGATTTAATCTCTCGATAAACTTCTAATCTGAATTCCGATCTCTTTGGATCTTCTATGTTGATCATGTTAGTAGTTAATTACTTGTGTTTTCTTTCCATGATCCATAATCCATAGATTTCTAGTTGTTCTCTTCTACCATACTATGTGTTCTTCATGATGCATGATAGTTACATATATGGTAGGTTTTATTTCCTTATTTAGATTTATGCTTCTAAGCCTTATTCCATGAAGATCTATGTATGTTTTCATGATACCATTACCGAAAGCAATGATCCATCCTCCTATTGTTCTTGTCTTTGTTTTCTATTTCAAATTCATCAAGATCCATGGTTGATTTAATTATGGTAACTTTTTGTTTCCTAATTTGGATCTTGATACCTTGATTGGATTAGTGTTTTGAGGTCCCCTATATGCTAGAATACTACTGATGTAGTCTACCCCTTGATTAGTATCCTTTTGAACCACCAAATTCGGATTTCATATCTTAAAACTCCGATTTTATAGGCTATCGTCTGCATTGGTCGCTGATTGGTGACTGGACCACTCGACCAATCCACTCGACCAATGAGTACGGCAACTCCAGAATTGGTCTGTTTCGGATGTTTTGATATCTTTTCTGGTAGGGATCTTTCCTAATATGTTGTATATACTTGTTTAGGACCTTCTTCTCAAGTTTGCCAAGATCTTACTTGATTTCTTAGGATTCCTTGCGAGTTATAAAAGGTAAGGATGGTTATTTCCTTAATTACATAGATAGCATGAATCTAGTTTCTATATTTGAATATCATTAATATGTTTCCTAAATTAGATTCTTACAATGATATTCTACTGTTGCATAGCCTTGATTACAGTAGCATTACTTAATCATATTGAATTGATTCATGTATGATTTACTTACCAATGTTATACAAGTGATTGTAATTACTGATTTCTTTCCATATATGAAGTTACCATATATGTGATGATATGAATTGATGCATGTGTATGCTTACGTATGGTTTGGAAAGGAGAGGTGTCCTTTCGACACTTCTGTCCTTGGACTACTACGGGAATATTATGGGATGTTTCCGGAGATGCCCTCTGGACACCTTCCTAAACTGTTGGATGACATATCTAGGATTGTCTAGTAGTGTTTGGCTAGGATGTCCTGTTATGTCAGACCCTAATCGGAGGGGTATTGAGACCGAACGACCCGTGGTAGCAATGGGGATTCATGGGCGCTCAAGACCGGTAACCAACCCGTGAGAGGACAGGAATCACATTGTGGGGGCCATTTATTGGTAGGGTTGCATATGATTAGACTTGGGCTCACGGGCGCTTAAGACCGGTAACCAACCCGTGAGAGGACGTGAGTGTGAAACCCAGCCCTAACCTTGACCCGGAAACATTGTTATTTGTAGGTCCGATGACCCGAAGTAAAGTAAGAAGTCAGCTTTGGGCCATCCCAGTAGAGGACTTGGTGTCTGGCTTTGAATCCATGAAGGTTGATGATGAGGTTCTATTTATGGAAACAGAATCCTGATGAAGATCTAATTAGTTGATGGACTTGGAGTGATCTCTATCTTGGTTTGAAGGCATTTCTACCTACTAGGTGAGTCACTTGACTTGTGTGCAAAACCTCTTTAGGTTTGGATTTGATCTGGGCCTTCAATTCCCTGTTTTGGCCTTCTTTCTGCATTGGTCGCTGATTGGTCGGATGGGCCAGTCGACCAATCCACTCGACCAATGGGTGCTGTCTTTGGCAATTAGGTTGATTCTTGCTCTATTTAAGTCTAACCTCGAGTCCACTTCGTATTTGCTGCCTCCAAACCCCTGCGGAGCGGACCAAAGACCTCTGCAAGTCATCTCTCTTGCATCCTTGGAGTTTTCTTGGCGGATCTTCGTCGGAACTCTTCTTTTTGCATCAAAAGGTATGTCTACTCTCTCTTCTTCTCCTCCATCTTTGTTTTTCTTTCCTTTTTGAGTTGAGACAGTAGAAGAGATGCTGCATCCTCTGTTGCAAACATCTCCCGAACATGTTCTCATGATCATCCTAAGGATTTAAGGCTAGAACAATGATCTTAACCATGATCATTGCAAGCTTTTGAAGGATTCATGATCAAACCATGATTTAATCTCTGTTAATTTCCTAATCTGAATTCCGATCTCTTTGGATCTTCTTTCATTGATCATGTTAGTGGTTAATGGTTGTGTTTTCTTTCTATGATCCATAATCCATAGAATTCTAGTTGTTCTCTTCTACCTTATTATGTGTTCTTCATGATGCATGATAGTACATATATGGTAGGTTTTATTTCCTTATTTAGATTTATGCTTCTAAGCCTTATTCCATGAAGACCTATGCATGTTTTCATGTTTTCATTACCGAAAGCAATGATCCATCCTCCTATTGTTCTTGTCCTTGTTTTCTATTTCAAAATTCATCAAGATCCATGTTTGATTTATTTATGGTAACTTTTTGTTTCCTAATTTGGATCTTGATACCTTGATTTGATTAGTGTTTTGAGGTCCCCTATATGCTAGAATACTACTGATGTAGTCTACCCCTTGATTAGTACCCTTTTGAACCACCAAATTCGGATTTCATATCTCAAAACTCTGATTTTATAAGCTATCGTCTGCATTGGTGATTGATTGGTCGTTGGACCATTCGACCAATCCACTCGACCAATGAGTACGGCAACTCCAGAATTGGTCCGTTTCGGATGTTTTGCTATATTTTCTGTTAGGGATCTTTCCTAATATGTTGTATATACTTGTTTAGGACCTTCTTCTCAAGTTTGCCAAGATCTTACTTGATTTCTTTGGATTCTTTGCGAGTTATAAAAGGTAAGGATGGTTATTTCCTTAATTACATAGATAGCATGAATCTAGTTTCTATATTTGAATATCATTAATATGTTTCTTAAATTAGATTCTTACAATGATATACTACTGTTGCATAACTTTGATTACGGTAGCATTACTTATTCATATTGAATTGATTCATGTATGATTTACTTACCAATGTTATACAAATGATTGTAAATATTGATTTCTTTCCATATATGGAGTTACCATATATGTGATGATATGAATTGATGCATGTGTATGCTTACGTATGGTTTGGAAAGGAGAGGTGTCCTTTTGACACTTCGTCCTTGGACTACTACGGGAATATTATGGGATGTTTCCGGAGATGCCCTCTGGACACCTTCCTAAACTGTTGGATGACATATATAGGATTGTCTAGTAGTGTTTGGCTAGGATGTCCTGTTATGTCGGACCCTAATCGGAGGGGTATTGAGACCGAACGACCCGTGGTAGCAATGGGGATTCATGGGCGCTCAAGACCGGTAACCAACCCGTGAGAGGACGGGAATCACATTGTGGGGGCCATTTATTGGTAGGGTTGCATATGGTTAGACTTGGGCTCACGGGCGCTTAAGACCGGTAACCAACCCGTGAAAGGACGTGAGAGCTTCCCGTTTACCATATGTGGATGATCGATAGGGTTGGTGAGTCCGTAGTCAGGGACTATGAGGACTCTAGTGTGAAGGATACCGGAAAGGATCGTCGGGGACGAGGAATGGAAGTATCTGGATCGACTTGATGTAACCAAGTAGAAGACTTGCATTTGGCTAGGTATTACCACGACATGCGCCGATACTTATACCAAATGGTTGTGAGAGAGTGTGTTGACTTAACCCCCTGCTAAGGTTTGTCCTGAGGGATGAAGGACCCATTACCAATCGGTCGCCCGAGATATCTTAAATGGTTGGAGGGAATCCAAGATATCTTAAATGGTTGAGGATGTGAGTGGACTTTCCTAAAGAAGTACGGTGCTATGACTTAAAGCATGTCGCCAATAGAGACCAGCATACATAGAGTTAGAATCATTCATTCATTGTTTGTCTCATATCATATTGCATTTATGTTTGTTCGGAATTCTGCCATTTATGTTATTATGGATTTTAACGCCTTCTTGAGTTTCTTTGAAACTCATTCCTTTATTGTACAATGTTGTTAGACTATCCTGCCAGTACGGAATACTATGACGGTCCCTATGAGGAAGCGCAAGGCGAAGAGACATATCTCCGGGGAAGGTGATTGCGGTTACCACAATTACTCGAAGATCCCACGGGTGGTTATGCTCCGTACGATGCTTAGTCCGACCATTGAGTGGAAGCGTCCTTGTGCTATTTATGAGATCTACACCTACAAGGATGTCGTCTACAAAGTGGAGAATAATTTAGTTACCCAATGTACTTGCTACTGGGATTAGCTTTTATCTAGTTTATTCTTTCGAGCTACTTTTCCGCTGGATGTAAAGTGGGATTTTTGCTTCACTTTACTTATCTGTTGACACTCTGATTATATCTATTATTCCGTTTCGTTTACGATTCATTCTTTCTTTATTGAATCTATGATTTATCTTCCGCACTCTTGTTATGGTTGTTCATGATTATGTTATTGTTTATGTGGGAGGTTGATCACTCGATACCTAATCTTCGGGCTGTGGATCACACTCTCGGGTATGCCAGATAGGGTACCGGCTGGGAGGGCGTGACAGTGAGAGCTTCCCATTTACCATATGTGGATGATCAATAGGGTTGATGAGTCCGTAGTCCGAGTTGGTCGGTGCCATAGGATACGCTGACTCTAGTGTGAAGGATACCGGAAAGGATCGTCAGGGACGAGGAATGGAAGTATCTGGATCTGACTTGATGTAACTAAGTAGAAGACTTGCATTTGGCTAGGTTTTACCCTGACATGCGCCAGTACTTATACCAAATGGTTGTGAGAGAGTGTGTTGACTTAACCCCCTGCCAAGGTTTGTCCTGAGGGATGAAGGACCCATTACCAATCGGCTGCTCAAGACCGGTGAAATGATCCGTGAGAGAATCCAAGATATCTTAAATGGTTGAGGATGTGGGTGGGCTTTCCTAAAGAAGTACGGTGCTATGACTTAAAGCATGTCTGCCAATAGAGACCAGCATACATAGAGTTAGATTCATTCATTCATTGCTTGTCTCATATCATATTGCATTTATGTTTGTTACGGAATCCTGCCATTTATGTTATTATGGATTTTTAAGCGCCTTCTTGAGTTTCTTTGAAACTCATTCCTTTATTGTACAATGTTGTTAGACTATCCTGCAGTCCTGAGTACTATGACGGTCCCTATGAAGAAGCGCAAGGCGAAGAGACATATCTCCGGGGAAGGTGATTGCGGTTACCACAATTACTCTGAAGATTCCGCGGGTGGTTATGCTCCGTACGATGCTTAGTCCGACCATTGAGTGGAAGCGTCCTTGTGCTATTTATGAGATTTACACTTACAAGGATGTTGTCTATAAAGTGGAGAATAATTTAGTTACCCAATGTACTTGCTACTGGGATTAGATTTTGTCTAGTTTATTCTTTAGAGCTACTTTTCCGCTGGATGTAAAGTGGGATTTTTGCTTCACTTTACTTATCTGTTTGATACTCTGATTATATCTATTATTCTGATTCATTCATGATTCATTCTTTCTTTATTGGATCTATGATTTATCTTCCGCACTCTTGTTATGATTGTTCATGATTATGTTATTGTTTATGTGGGAGGTTGATCACTCGATACCTGATCTTCGGGCTGTGGATCACACTCTCGGGTATGCCAGATAGGGTACCGGCTGGGAGGGCGTGACACCCTGTGACTAAAACATCTTTGAAGAAGAGAAAGGCTCCTAAGAAGACGATGGCAGAGAGCTCCCGTCCATCAAAAAGGCCTTCCATTGGTCCTTCTGACATTATTTCGGTGGTTCGCTCAGCAGACCTCAAGAATATTTGTTCTGACTATTCAATTCCACATTCTTGCGTCCTTCGTGCCCCGACCTCGGATGCAAGGGTGAATTCCAATCCTCCAGGGGAATTCTGTCACATCCACCCAGCCGGTACCCTATTTGGCATACCCAGGTATGTGATCCACAATCCAAGGATCAAGGGACCATGCCTCCCACATACACGATAACACAATCATGAACAATGATAATCAAGGTAGAAGCAATAAATAACAGATATCATGAATAAGATATGAACAGATAATCAGAGTGCGGAAATAAATGATACCAAGTGTATAAGTATAAGTATGATTATAAGAAAGAGAAAATGAGCGGAAGTCACTCTCTCAGTGGCAGCGGAAAAGTAGTAAAAATCAAGTTAAGTTACAATCCAATATTTAAAGAGTAACTCAGTGAAAGTTAATTACATATCCCAGTGTTTAACAAAAATCCAGGGGAATGGGGCACTAAGCAAGGGTTTCTTCTATCTTAATAATTATATCTTCATAAGTATGGACGACGAAAGCCTAGCACAACCGCTCCCTCACCACAGTGGGGCTAACCCTGGTACGCAGTGTAATCTTCCTCGGCACCAGAACCCTGATCATCATGGTAGCTACCACCCGGAGGGTAGTATGTGGAATCATAGTCCGTCTCGTAGGGTGTACCATCGAAGTCTTCAACACCTGCAGAATAATCTATCAAACATTTGCACAAAAGGAATGAGTTCAAAAGAACTCAGCAAGGTAGTTATTCCATAATTCATAACCATATAAGTACAAATCATAACATGATGCAATATGATATGAAACACATGATGCAAGTATGATTCTAACTCTATGAATGCCAGTCTCTATGGTAGACATGCTTTAAGTCATAGCACCATACTTCTTTAGATAAGTCTCAGTCACTCAATACCGGGGGGAATCGGGTCCTGCATCCCTCTCGGACAATCCATGGCTGGGGTTTCGGTCATCGCTCTCTCACATCACCATTTGGTTTAAGTATTGGCGCATGTCAAGGTAAAGCCTAGCCCAATGCAAGTCATCTACTCAGTCGTATCAAGTCAGATCCGGATACTTCCATTCCTCCCATCCCGGGATCCTTTCCGGTATCCTTCACACTAGAGTCACGGATATTACCCACTGGACTCATCAACCCTATTGGTCATCCACAAATAGTAGACGGGAAGCTCTCACGTCCTCTCACGAATATGACTCACCAATCTTCGAGCGCCTGTGAGCCCAAGTCTAGCTATTTGCAACCCTACCAATAAATGGCCCCTTTCGGGTATCCGTAGCATGGTTTATGTCCTCTCACAGGTTGGTTACCGGTCTTGAGCACCCATCAAACCATACACTACCACGGGTCGTTCAGTCTCAATGCCCTTATGATTCGGGTCTGACACGACAAGGACAATCCTAGCCACACAACTAGACAATCCTATGTATGTCATCCAATAGACCGGGAAAGTGTCGATAGGCACCTTCGGAGAACATCTCATACTATTCCCTCCGATGCCCAAGGACAGAAGCGTCAATAGGACACTCCCCAATCCCAAGTTATACCTAAGCAATCACATACTCAAGTCCATCATATCGCATACATTTGATACATCATCATGATAGAAGTTAAATCATAACATCGAAATGATCCATCATATATACAAGTAGCAAGAATAATAAATCATTATAACAAGAGTATATGAAATCACAATACTACTGTTTTAAAACATGTATAGCAGTCCTATGAAATTCAAAAGCAATTAAGAGGCTATGTTCATTAAGTTATGAGCATCAAGACATAAGTACATAGCCTATGTATTTATGGCGATAACCATCCTTACCTTAAGTTGAGTTGATGATGATCCAAGAGTTACAAAGGAATGATCCAATAATAGTGTTAAGACCCTAAACAAACACAAATGAAAGATTAGAGAAGAAATCGGGAAAATCGAAAGTCGAACGGGTCAAAACTGGGTGAAGTTGCAGTCATCAATATGTTTGGTCAATGCTCTTGGTCGATGGCATTGACCAAGACAGTCTCGGGGTGCATATTGGATTTTGGGGATTTTGGTCTGAAATTGGTCTTCCGGGGCTGGGACTTTGATCCGAAACTTGGAGGGATGCTTAAGCACAGTATAAGAACACTACTAATCAAAGAATTAACACAATCTAAAGGTCTAAATAGAAAGCCCCAAATTGGACTACTAAGTTCTATAGACAAGAATCATAGCATGATTTGAAATTAATTGCATTTGCATTGGAAAGGCATGAATTAGCTAAGGGAACTTATAGGAATTGAATTAGGATCATATGCTAGCCTTAAATATAGACATAGCACTCTATAAACTTCAGTTTATGATAAGAATGCATGAAGTTAAGAAGAAAATCAAGGAATGCATATGCAAGGCTTGAAATGAGAGCATAGCATTAATGGACATGGGAGAGGATCATAGGTTAAGCAAGAGTGAACACTTGGAGTGATGGTTGCAAGGTTGCAGCATCAACTCCAAGGTTTCAACAGCAAGAAAAGGAATAGAAAAGAGTAGAAAAGAATAGAATAAAGAGTGAGAGTGATGAATCATACCTTGTAGTTGTTGATGGAGACAAGGAACAATGATTGACAATGATTTGGGTGGAATCTTCTTCACCAATCCCAAGGAGGTGCTTTGGGAAGCTCTCCCCACGTTCTCAGGAGTGGTAATGATTAGAATAGGGCTCAAAACACAAGGCTAGTATAAATAGGATAGGGAATATTCCAAAGAATCATTAACTTCGAGTCTGGGACACTTTGGTCGATGGTCTTGGTAAATGGCATCGACCAAGGAGGATCGACCAAAACAGGTTTCAGCAGAAAATCCAGAAATAGTTCAGCAACTTCGGATAGGGATTCGGAGGGCTATACAGAGTCAAATTGAGTGGGGTTTTCTTCTACAAGTCAATCAAGAAGTCTAGTTTCGGGAAATACCTTCGGATTGTGCACAGGAGTCCATTAGGTACTTCAACTAATTCACTCTTCTTCGATGCGCATATTTTCACTAAACACCGACAATGTACTCAAGTAAGGGGTATCATCGTCAATGTCCATGGGCTCAGACTCCGACTCAAAATTATCAATCAAAAGGGTCCACAAGTCTCTTCTACCACCGCTTCGGGTCTTCGGACCTATAAACAACAATGGATCCGGGTCAGGGATCAGGGTTAGGATTGGGCTGGATTTTACATCTGAAGCCAGAGGTTTGGAAAGCTTGTGTCTTGAAATACTTGAACAGGGTTCCATTCGGTGAGTTGCTCAACTTATACAATCTGGTTGCCTATTGGGAGGGTGTCAATGATGTATGGAAGAGTATTCTGACTGCCGATCCTTCCTTCCTGATCGAAGAGCATAAGGACTTAATCTATGAGGAGACTTTTGTGGATTTGGATCTGCCAAGTCCAACTTGGGTTGCCGAGAAGAACAATCCGTCGCCATCTAGCCCAATTATTAACAAATATTTGGATGATGAGCCTACATTACCTTCTGACCCCGAGACCCCAAAGGTGTGGCAGACAATGTTCATCCAACTGCTCAAAACCCCTAGGAACAAACTCCCGAAGCCGCCTCCGAACAAGAAAATCCCGATACTGCCACTGACCAAGTTCCTCAATCTTCTGCAAATTTGTAGATGCCTTTTTTTTTTTTTGGGTACTGTGTAAGGGTAGACCCTCCCTTTTTGGGCCTTATGTCTTAATAATATTTCCTTCTTCCTTGACTTGATTGTATGCTTTCCCTTTTCGCGTTCAGGTGTTTCTTTCACTAGAACTTTATTCAGACAAAACTGAGAGCTCTTTGAGTTAATCATTGCATTATCCTGCTCTTATCATACCTTTTATTTCTTCATATAGCCCCTCATTTAAAAGATTAGAGGTTTTGGCACTTGAGCGATTCTTCGCTCAAGAAAGTTTGTCCTCAGCCTTGCTCGTTCGGACATCTCGCGGTTAACTTTATCCTTTGTTTTTTTTTTCCTGAAAGATCTTATCTTCGTTGGGGAACGCAAACGTCACTCAAGTCTTAAAAACTTTGATTGACGGTTCACCACTCGAGTCCGCCGTCTTCGTAACCGGCGCCTAATACGCCATGTGGATGGATACGATGGTTTCGAACCCTATTTTCGAAATTTGAAAGGTTGTTTAATGTCCACCGTCCATTAGGTGTGTTCGAACCGTCATTGGTTTGTGACCATTGATTTTCCAAAACTCGAAATGTCGTGGCTCTGTCACCATGGATTCTTTTGGAGACAAATCGTCATGTTTCTTCATCAGAGTCTATTTAAACCCTTTACTTCTCCTCTTTCATTCATTTCTTCATTCTTCTCCTTGTCTTTCTGTTGTGCGAAGCTCTGGTATTATTTCTCTGAAACTAAAACTTGTAGAAGAAAACAGAAAAGTTTTGTCGATCAATGGATTCAACTGGCGTTCCTGCTTCTGTTGCAATGCCTTTGAAGCACGTTCCAAGGGAGGAGCCAAAAGACGCAGGCACAAAAACTTCTTCTTCTGCACCAAGATGGCCCATACATTCTATTGAGGAGGTTTACAGGCCTCCCTGGAAGTTGCGAAGGTCTGATCGTATTACGGGCAGCTTTGACAAAGCTCTAGAGTGGTGCACTCTTGCCCAAACACCGGCCAAAAGCAAAGCTTTTGATTCTGTTCCCGACGATGCCTTCTTGAAATCCCTAGTGATGTGAGTCTTCAATAATGAAGTCACTCTTTTTTTATTTTTATTTTTTATATATATATTTCTGAATCCCGAAAAAATCTCTTGTTGCAAGAGTACTGTGGACAACTTCCACAAACAAGCGGAGGCAGCATACCAGATTGGGAAGATGCATTCTGATCTTTCCAGGCTTCGGGTGGAATCTTCATTCAAGGATCGGGAGATTGCACGTCTTTGGGACAAGCTTTGGGAGGAGGTAAAGGTAAGGAATAGTGAGATTCTACGTCCTTCTCAAGATCTGGATGTTGCCAATGGACAAATCCATGGTTTCGAGCGAAGGGTTGTTAATCTTTCGAGGGAACTGAATAATTCCGAAGCTAAAGTTGAGGAGCTGCGGAAGCAAATAGTTCCTCCTGATCTTGATTATATCCCTGCCGAGACCCGGAAGGCTTGTATCCGTAAGTATTTGGGCAATAAGCCTTTTCGTAACTTGCTAGATATTTTGAATGACCATGCCTATCGGGATGGCTAGAATGAGGTGTTCGAATCAATTTTGAGGAGAAATCCAAATTTTGATATGGCTCCTCATCAATTTCTCTGTCATCCTAAATTTTTCTCGAAATTGCAGCTTCCTTCTCTCGATTGGGCCGAAGACGTTGAAGATCTGCCTACTCCAATCCATACATTACGATGTACCTTGACGATTCACCTCCTGCAACTCCAATAACAAAGGAGATTGCAGAAAACAAGGAAGAAGAAGACGCTCCAAATGTCAATCCGGAAGGCGTCAATTTTTCTTCCACAACGATCTAAAGGACTACAAGAGATAAATTCTAAAACTCGTCGCCAATTTTACTTTTCCTTCTTATCTCAGCGACCGAAGATGAAGTTTCTTCATCAGTCAAAGGATAAGGATCTTGGAAAAGCTAAATGATGGGTTCGGGATGCTCTTCCCAGTCATTGGTCAAGCTCTTGTTCTTCTCAGAGAAATGTTCCTCGTCCAAGATATTATATCATCACCCGATCGAAGCTTTTTTAATTGAGATGTTCCTCGTCCAAGATGTTAGAAAACTTTGTATATCCCGAACGTTGTATTGTATATCCTGAACATAGTATAGTATATCTCGAACATTGTATAGTTTGGCCTCTATTGGCCTTTGAATGAATGAAAAGTTGTTTGTGAATCGTTGTCTGATTGTAACACGTTCTTTATCGTTCGGGGAATTAGCTTGGGGTCGAACTGAATCATATCTGATTAGCCTGACTAGCGTTTGAAGGTGGCGTTCGGTTTGTCCAAAGCCTTAGATCCACAAGAGTTTCTAAGGGATTCTTTCTAAGGGTTCGATAGTTATACTCGATGTACATCCGATATACCCGACCCCGAAAAATTCCTCATAACTTTTGTGATTTTCGAAGGTCTCACTTGGTTTTACCCGATGCCTTTGACCTGAAAATTTTCCTTAGAATTTTTTCGACTTTCGAAGGTCCCACTCGATGCTACCCATGCCTTTACCTTACAAAGTAAAAACTTCCTAGGCTTTTTAAGGTTCTGTTCGGAATTTATCCAATGCCCTAGACCTTAGAAAATTCCTTGGAATTTTCATCAAGGCTTTCGAAGGTCCCACTCGGTTTTACCCAATGCCTTAAACCTGAAATTTTTCCTTAGAATTTTTTCGGCCTTCGAAGGTCCCACTCAGTGCTACTCGATGCCTTTACCCGAAAGCTCTGGAGAGTATTTAAGGATGTCGGAAGGTCTCATACGGTGTTACCCGAAGCCTTTTGATTCTAAATGTACTCTGCTATATACAGCCCCCAATCAAAAGATTTGGAATTAAAAACCAGTATTCTGCATTAAGTAATTATAGATCAATTGGATCAAAACTGATAAACAACTTCAAGAGAAATGTTGACGTAACTTTTAAGAGAAATATTTCTTTAAATGCTTACGCATTCCACGATCGATCTAATGCGTGGTCGGTTGCCAGATCTTTTAGCTTGTGAGCTCTCGAACCTACTTGCTTGATGACCATATACGGCCCTTCCCATGTTGGGTCCAACTTTCTCTGATGGCATGGGTCCAATGCAAGATTGTTCCTTAGAACCAAATCTCCCGCGCGGAACTGCCGATGTTTTACTCAAGCGTTGTAGTGAGAGGCTATTCTTCGCTGATATTGTTGAGTTCGAGCTATTGCTCTTGCACGAATTTTGTCCAATAATTCAAGGCTATCTAATAATCCTTCTTCGTTCACTTTTTCTTCGAATTCTCGTTCCCAATTGGTTCCTACCATAATCTCGACCGGTGCAAGCGCTTCCGAACCATATGTTAATCGGAATGGAGTTTCTCCACTAGGGGTTCGGACGGTCGTTCGGTATGCCCAAAGGACATTCTGTAGTTCCTCCGTCCATAAGGATTTGTTGTCTTCGAGCCTTTTCTTGATGCCATCCAATAGCATTTGGTTCGTCACTTCTACTTGACCATTGCTTTGAGGATATGCTACAGACGACATTCGAAAGTCGATCATATAAGTATTGCAAAAGAGTTTGAACTGGGGGTTATCGAATTGAGTTCCGTGATAGGTCACCAGTACCTTTGGAATTCCAAATCTGTGGATGATTGACTCCAACACGAACTTCTCCTTGTCTTTCTGTGATCGACGCCAGAGTAGCTGCCTCTACCCACTTAGTGAAATAATCGATCGCTACGATCAGATACTCCTTTCTTCCCGCTGCATTTGGGAATTTTCTCATCAAGTCTATTCCCCACATTGCGAACGGAATGGGGTTCAAAATTGACATGAGTATTGTAGCAGGCTACTTTGGTACGTTCGAATGTATCTGGCACTGATTGCAAGACCGAACGTATTTTATGGAATCTTCTTCCAACTTGGGCCAATATAACCCAAGCCGAAGGATTTTATGCGCTAGGGCTCGTCCACCCATATGTGCTCCATAGATACCTTCATGAACTTCATCAAACACGGTTTTAGCTCCTTCTGGTCCAACACATCTAAGTAAAGGTCCTGCAAAGGACTTTCGATATAGCCTTCCGTGTTGAATAGTAAATCTTGCCACACAAACTCTTATCGAACATGCCTCTTTTAAATCTTCGGGGAGTTTATCATCCCGAATATACTCAATGATGGGATCCATCCAACATTTTTCGCTTTCTATATATGAAACGAAGTCGACCTTAGCGCTCGAGAAATGTAACTCCTTAATGTAGAACGATGGTTCTAAGGTTTTTTCCTTAGCGTTCGCCAACCTCGAGAGTTCATCTACTACTAAGTTCTCCTTTTGGGGTATTTGACATACCCTTATTTCTTTAAATTCCTTCCTTAGATTCCCAATCAACTCTTGGTATCTCTATAAGCGAGGCTCTTTGATTCCATATTCTCCTTCTACTTGGTTGACGATAAGTTGAGAATCACTGTATATAGTTGCTTCAGCTACTGCCAATGCTGTCACGCCCTCCCAGCCGGTACCCTATCTGGCATACCCGAGAGTGTGATCCACAGCCCGAAGATCAGGTATCGAGTGATCAACCTCCCACATAAACAATAACATAATCATGAACAATCATAACAAGAGTGCGGAAGATAAATCATAGATCCAATAAAGAAAGAATGAATCATAAATGAATCAAAATAATAGATATAATCGAGTATCCAAACAGATAAGTAAAGCGAGGCAAAAATCCCACTTTACAACCAGCGGAAAAGTAGCTCTAAAAGAATAAACTAGACAAAGTCTAATCCCAATAGCAAGTACATTGGGTAAATAAATTGTTCTCCACTTTATAGACAACATCCTTGTAAGTGTAAATCTCATAAATGGCACAAGGACGCTTCCACTCAATGGTCGGACTAAGCATCGTACGGAGCATAACCACTCGCGGGATCTTCAGAGTAATTGTGGTAACCGCAATCACCTTCCTGGAGATATGTCTCTTCGCCTTGCGCTTCTTCATAGGGACCGTCATAGTACTCAGTACCTGCAGGATAGTCTAACAACATTGTACAATAAAGGAATGAGTTTCAAAGAAACTCGGTAAAGGCGATTAAAAATCCATAATAACATAAATGGCAGGATTCCAGAACAATCATAAATGCAATATGATATGAGACAAGCAATGAATGAATGAATCTAACTCTAAATATGCTGGTCTCTATTGGCAGACATGCTTTAAGTCATAGCACCGTACTTCTTTAGGAAAGTCCACTCACATCCTCAACCATTTAAGATATCTTGGATTCTCTCACGGATCATTTCACCGGTCTTGAGCAGCCGATTGGTAATGGGTCCTTCATCCCTCGGGACAAACCTTGGCAGGGGGTTAAGTCAACACACTCTCTCACAACCATTTGGTATAAATCTTGGCGCATGTCGGGGTAAAACCTAGCCAAATGCAAGTCTTCTACTTAGTTACATCAAGTCAGATCCAGATACGTCCATTCCTCGTCCCGACGATCCTTTCCGGTATCCTTCACACTAGAGTCGGCGTATCCTATGGCACCGACCAACTCGGACTACGGACTCATCAACCCTATTGGTTATCCACATATGGTAAACGGGAAGCTCTCACATCCTCTCACGGGTTGGTTACCGGTCTTAAGCGCCCGTGAGCCCAAGTCTAACCATATGCAACCCTACCAATAAATGGCCCCCCCAAGGGGGTTCGGCCCCCCCGGGGGGGGGGGTGCGGGGGGGGGGGGGGGGGAAGCCCCTTGGGGGGGGGGGGGGGGGGGGGGGTCCCCCCCCGCGGGGGGGGGGGGGGATCACGAGGGGGCAGCCAGCCAAAACAGTGGGGGGGGCGGGGGGGGCCGGGGGGGGGTGCTGCGCGGGGGGGGGGGGGGCCACGGCCCGAAGATCGGGTATCGAGTGATCAACCTCCCACATAAACAATAACATAATCATGAACAACCATAACAAGAGTGCGGAAGATAAATCATAGATTCAATAAAGAAAGAATGAATCGTAAACGAAACGGAATAATAGATATAATCAGAGTGTCAACGAGATAAGTAAAGTGAAGCAAAAATCCCACTTTACATCCAGCGGAAAAGTAGCTCGAAAGAATAAACTAGATAAAAGCTAATCCCAGTAGCAAGTACATTGGGTAACTAAATTATTCTCCACTTTGTAGACGACATCCTTGTGGGTGTGGGTTTCTTAATTAGCGCGAGGGGGGTCCCTTTCTTTGGGGGGGGTAAGCGTGGTGGGGGGGGTAACCACCCCCCGTGGGATCTTCGAGTAATTGTGGTAACCGCAATCACCTTCCCTGGAGATATGTCTCTTCGCCTTGCGCTTCCTCATAGGGACCGTCATAGTATTCCGTACTGCGGGATAGTCTAACAACATTGTACAATAAAGGAATGAGTTTCAAAGAAACTCGGTAAAAGCGATTAAAATCCATAATAACATAAATGGCGAGAATTCCAGAACAAACATAAATGCAATATGATATGAGACAAACAATGAATGAATGATTCTAACTCTATGTATGCTTTGGTCTCTATTGGCGGACATGCTTTAAGTCATAGCACCGTACTTCTTTAGGAAAGTCCACTCACATCCTCAACCATTTAAGATATCTTGGATTCCCTCCAACCATTTAAGATATCTCGGGCGACCGATTGGTAATGGGTCCTTCATCCCTCGGGACAAACCTTGGCGGGGGGTTAAGTCAACACACTCTCTCACAACCATTTGGTATAAATCTTGGCGCATGTCGGGGGTAATACCTAGCCAAATGCAAGTCTTCTACTTGGTTACATCAAGTCGGATCCGGATACTTCCATTCCTCGTCCACGACGATCCTTTCCAGTATCCTTCACACTAGAGTCCTCATAGTCCACGACTACGGACTCACCAACCCTATCGATCATCCACATATGGTAAACGGGAAGCTCTCACGTCCTTTCACGGGTTGGTTACCGGTCTTAAGCGCCCGTGAGCCCAAGTCTAACCATATGCAACCCTACCAATAAATGGCCCCCACAATGTGATTCCTGTCCTCTCACGGGTTGGTTACCGGTCTTGAGCGCCCATGAATCCCCATTGCTACCACGGGTCGTTCGGTCTCAATACCCCTCCGATTAGGGTCGACATAACAGGACATCCTAGCCAAACACTACTAGACAATCCTATATATGTCATCCAACGGTTTAGGAAGGTGTCCGGAGGGCATCTCCGGGAAACATCCCATAATATTCCCGTAGTAGTCCAAGGACGAGAAGTGTCAAAAGGACACCTCTCCTTTCCAAACCATACGTAAGCATACACATGCATCAATTCATATCATCACATATATGGTAACTCCATATATGGAAAGAAATCAATATTTACAATCATTTGTATAACATTGGTAAGTAAATCATACATGAATCAATTCAATATGAATAAGTAATGCTACTGTAATCAAAGTTATGCAACAGTAGTATATCATTGTAAGAATCTAATTTAAGAAACATATTAATGATATTCAAATATAGAAACTAGATTCATGCTATCTATGTAATTAAGGAAATAACCATCCTTACCTTTTATAACTCGCAAAGAATCCTAAGAAATCAAGTAAGATCTTGGCAAACTTGAGAAGAAGGTCCTAAACAAGTATATACAACATATTAGGAAAGATCCCTAACAGAAAATATAGCAAAACATCCGAAGCAGACCAATTGCTGGAGTTCTTTGTACTCATTGGTCGAGTGGATTGGTCGAGTGGTCCAGTCGACCAATCGGTCGACCAATGCGAGACGATAACTTATAAAATCGAGTTTTGAGATATGAAATCCGAATTTGGTGGTTCAAAAGGGTACTAATCAAGGGGTAGACTACATCGGTAGTATTCTAGCATATAGGGGACCTCAAAACACTAATCAAATCAAGGTATCAAGATCCAAATTAGGAAACAAAAAGTTACCATAAATAAATCAAACATGGATCTTGATGAATTTTGAAATAGAAAACAAGGACAAGAACAATAGGAGGATGGATCATTGCTTTCGGTAATGAAAACATGAAAACATGCATAGGTCTTCATGGAATAAGGCTTAGAAGCATAAATCTAAATAAGGAAATAAAACCTACCATATATGTACTATCATGCATCATGAAGAACACATAGTAAGGTAGAAGAGAACAACTAGAATTCTATGGATTATGGATCATAGAAAGAAAACACAACCATTAACCACTAACATGATCAATGAAAGAAGATCCAAAGAGATCAGAATTCAGATTAGGAAATTAACGAGAGATTAAATCATGGTTTGATCATGAATCCTTCAAAAGCTTGCAATGATCATGGTTAAGATCATTGTTCTAGCCTTAAATCCTTAGGATGATCATGAGAACATGTTCGAGAGATGTTTGCAACGAGAGGATGCAGCATCTCTTCTCTGTCTCAACTCAAAAAGGAAAGAAAAACAAAGATGGAGGAGAAGAAGAGAGAGTAGACATACCTTTTGATGCAAAAAGAAGAGTTCCGACGAAGATCCGCCAAGAAAACTCCAAGGATGCAAGAGAGATGACTTGCGAGAGGTCTTTGGTTCGTTCCGAGAGGGTTTGGAGGCAGCAAATACGAAGTGGACTCGAGGTTAGACTTAAATAGAGCAAGAATCAACCTAATTGCCAAAGACAGACACCCATTGGTCGAGTGGATTGGTCGGCTGCCCCGATCGACCAATCGGTCGACCAATGCGACGACAAGGCCAAAACAGGGAATTGAAGGCCCGGATCAAATCCAAACCTAAAGGGTTTTGCACACAAGTCAAGTGACTCACCTAGTAGGTAGAAATGCCTTCAAACCAAGATAGAGATCACTCCAAGTCCATCAACTAATTAGATCTTCATCGGGATTCTGTTTCCATAAATAGAACCTCATCATCAACCTTCATGGATTCAAAGCCGGACACCAAGTCCTCTCTTTGGGATGGCCCAAAGCTGACTTCTTACTTTACTTCGGGTCATCGGACCTACAAATAACAAGGTTTCCGGGTCAAGGTTAGGGCTGGGTTTCACATTCTCCCCCCCTTAAAGAAATTTCGTCCCCGAAATTGAAAGCGTACTGTGCTTCCAAAGAGGTAAGGAAACTTCTCCTTCATGTCTTCTTCCTTCTCCCAAGAAGCTTCTTCAGGGGTATGGTTCTTCCACCGAATCTTCACCAAAGGAATGGCGCGATTCCGCAGTTGCTTGTCCTTCCTATCCGGGATTTCGGCCGGTTCTTCATCATAGGTCAAATCAGCACTAAGTCCTTCGGGTGCTTGCTGCAAAATGTGTTCCGGATTCTCTATGTATTTTCGGAGCATCGAAATATGGAACACATTGTGCACACCAGCAAGAGACGGAGGTAATGCTAATCGATACGCAACGGGTCCAACCTTTTCCAAAATCTCGAAAGGTCCAATGTAACGAGGGCTAAGCTTTCCCTTAACATTGAATCTCATCACACCCTTCATTGGTGAGACCTTGGGAAAGACTTTCTCTCCAACTTGAAATTCCAAATCGGTCCTTCTCTTATCGGCATAAGATTTCTGTCTCGATTGGCGAGACTTAATCCTTTCTCTTATCATATCTACCATAGCACTTGTAGCTTCAATCATCTCGGGACCTAAGACTTTTCTTTCACTGTCTCGATCCAGTACAAAGGTGTCCTACAAGTACTACCATACAAAGCCTTGAATGGAGCCATGCCTATTGTTGCTTGATAAGCTGTTGTTATAGGCAAACTCAACCAAAGCTAGGTGTTCATCCCAATTACCACCCATATCCACCACGCAAGATCCGAGCATGTCTTCCAATGTCTGAATTGTCCGCTCGGATTGTCCATCGAGGTTGTGGATGATGAGCTGTACTCAAGTTCAATTGGGTTCCCAAGGCCTTACTGCAAACTATTCCAAAACCTTGAGGTGAACCTAGGATCACGATCCGAAACAATACTCAATGGCACACCATGCGGACGAACCACATTATCCACATAAAGCCTGGCTAGCTTATCCGAGTATGAGTGATCTTCATAGGAATGAAATGGGCTGATTTGGTCAACCTATCAACAATCACCCACACGGTGTCATTGCCTTTACTTGTCGAGGCAAGCTAGTCACAAAGTCCATGGAGATATCTTCCCACTTCCAACTAGGAATAGGAAGGGGTTGAAGTAATCCGGATGGAGGTTGTCGGACGGCTTTCACACGTTGGCAAGTCTCACACTTGGCAACAAAATCGTCAACATCCGCCTTTAGACCAATCCACCAAAAATGTTCCTTCAAGTCCTTGTACATCTTGGTGCTTCCCGGGTGTCTGATAAAGAGATTTGGTGTGCTTCCTTCAATATTTCATTCTTAACTTCATCGTTTGCGAGGCACACACGGTCTTCCTCTAAACAACAAAGCACCATCCATGGATATACCAAAGTCGGGGTCCGACTCGGGATTCGAAGAAATCTTCTCAACTTTGGTCAAAAACTCTTGATCGGAACTCTGTGAGCAACAATCTTATCTCTAAGACCAGATCTTGCCGTCATGGCGAAAGAATAAAATCAGAATTCTCGGGGACGATTTCCAAATCAAAACTCTCAATAGAAGACCACAATGGTAAACTCAAAGCATTCAAATCCAAAGTCTTCTTCTTGGTTCTTCCTACTAAGAGCATCGGCAACAACATTTGCTTTCCCGGGATGATCTTGAATATCACAATCATAATCGGAGACGAGTTCCAACCATCTCCTTTGTCTCATGTTCAACTCCTTTTGGGTAAAGAAGTATTTCAAACTCTTATGATCCGTGAAAATGGCAATCTTCTCACCGTAAAGATAATGTCTCCAAATCTTCAAAGCAAAGACAACGGCGGCAAGTTCTAGATCGTGAGTGGGGTAATTCCGCTCATAATCCTTCAATTGCCGAGAAGCATAGGCTACGACCTTGCCATGTTGCATCGGTACACAACCCAAACCAATCTTTGGCGCATCGGTATAAAGTTGTCATACCACCGGAACTATCGGGTATAGTCAAAACCGGGGCACTTGTCAATCTATCCTTCAACTCTTGGAAATTCTTCTCACGGGCGTCGGACCAAACAAACTTCTCTTCTTTCCTGGTCAACTTAGTCATAGGAGCAGCCAACCGAGAAAAGTTCTCAATAAACCTTCGGTAGTAACCCGCCAATCCAAGAAAACTTCTTATTTCCGTTCTGCGACTTCGGTCTCTCCCAATCAGCCACGACTTGGACCTTTTCGGGATCGACACGAATACCTTCGGCTGAAACTACATGACCAAGGAAAACCACTCTCTTAAGCCCGGAAATCACACTTGCTAAACTTAGCAAACAACTTCTTTTCCGCAACCTTTGCAAAGTGAAACTTAGATGACTCGCATGCTCTTCTTCGCTCTTCGAATAGATCAAGATGTCATCAATGAAAACAATCACAAACTTATCAAGCACATCATGAAATACTCGGTTCATGAGGTCCATGAACACCGCGAGGAGCATTGGTCAATCCGAAAGGCATGACTCTAAACTCGTAGTGACCATACCGCGTTCGGAAAAGCTGTCTTGAAGATATCACTAGACTTCACTTTCAATTGGTGATATCCGGACCTTAAGTCAATCTTTGAGAACACAACTGCACCCTTCAAGCGATCGAAGAGATCATCGATTACGGGCGGTGGATATCTATTCTTGATAGTCAACTTATTCAACTCACGGTAGTCGATGCACAAGCGCATACTACCGTCTTTCTTCTTGACGAACAAGACCGGAGCTCCCCAAGGTGACACACTAGGCTGTACGAAACCTCTATCAATGAGCTCATTCAACTGATTTTGCAACTCTTTCAACTCGGTAGGAGCCATCCTATACGGAGCTTTAGATACGGGGGAGCGGCACCGGGGACGAGATCAATAGAGAATTCGACATCTCTGTCCGGAGGCACTCACGATAGATCATCGGGGAAGACATCAACAAAGTCGCAGACAACTCGACTTCGTCGACTCTTTTCTCCACTATACCCTTGCCTTGAGATGAAGCATCATCCACTAGGGCATAGACTTGCATCGGTGCGAGACAGCACCTTCTTACAAACCCTTCTCTTTTCACCTTGAAATTCAAAGACCGGACTTCCACATATATGGGCCTGAATCTTCTTTGAGGAACAAAGGAACACGGCTTTATGGGCTGTCAACCAATCAATTCCCAAAATAACATCGAAGTCCTTCATGTCAAGAATCACAAAATTGGCTTCCAAGTTCTTCTCACCAATCAACACGGGACATTTAGATAACCCCTTATCTAGTTTCTCATGAGGACCAGTGGGTGTACTAATCAATAAACAACTAGACAACTTCTCGGGGATTAGGTTAGTCTTCTTGATGAATGCGAGATGACATGAACGAATGAGATGCACCCGTATCAAATAAGACAAATGCGAAATAGAAGCGACTAACAATGTACACTGTAATCACATCATGGCTTGGATCTTGCTCGATCTTTGGAAATGCTGAAAACTCTACGAGAGGGAGGAGCGGGGAGCACTCTTCACCCAGGCGGGCGGCTGCTTTGGGCGGGCCGCTTCGGACAGAGCACGAGCAAAATGACCAGCTTGCTTGCGGTAGAAGCAAACGGGATTCTTTGGATCCAACGGGGGTGGCTGCAACGAGAGGACTTACGAACAAAAGGCCTTGCACTCGCACTTGCACTTGCACTTGCATTTGCTGGTGATCGGTTTCCGCCATCTTTTGTTTAAAGCGGCCGGGCTGCTGAAAACCCGTGTTCGACCTACACTCTTAGCTTGAAAGGTAGGAGTGGGGTAGGGTGTAGGTCTCACATAACGACGGTCATTGCGATCCACCAAACCCGAGAATTCCTTGTGCGCAAGGCTTTTGCACACGAGCACTTTCCTTCTCTGTTTCTTCCAACTTCTTCGAGTTACTGCACCACTTGAGCATAGCTCACTATAGGCTGGATTGTGAGATAAGCTTTAATGGCGGGCGCAGTCCTTTGAAGAACTTCTTTGCTTTGGCGAGGTCTTCCTTCAAAGAATGCGGAGCAAAGAAATGAAGCTCCTCGAACTTGTTGGTACTCCAACACGGACAAAGTTCCTTGAGTCGAGAATCATAAACTCGGCTTCCTTTGCATCCTTCACCGCCTCGGGAAAGTAGTTCATACAAAAAGCCTCTTTGAATAACTCCCAAGTTACAACTCCTGCATGCAAACCTTCCAAAAGCGGGACGAGTGGAGATCCACCATGCATCGGCTTCTTGTTGCAACACGCTCGGCAAACAAAATCTTACGAGCTTCCGAGCATTGCGAGATGCCGGAAAGCCTTCTCCAACTCACGAAGCCACTTGTTAGGAAACAAGGGGTCCTTGGTAACACCGGTAAAAGTGGGTACTTGCATCTTGAGAAAACTCTCCATCGGGCGAGTATGAGGAGTTCCAGCTAAACCTCCCGCATTCGGGGACTGCGGCATGAGGATTCACATTAGCACCAGCCGGGTCTCATTATGCGAGTCATGAAACCCACCAACATCTGGTTGGTGAGCGTGCTTCTTGCTGCTGCATCATATTGCCCATAATATTGGCAATATCTACTGAAACTTCCAACATTCGGGGCACCGGGGGATCTCATGAGTACCCTGATCAGCATTTGGTATCTCACCACCTCCATGAGGTACTTCACCACCTCCCTGAGGTATTTCACCACCTCCATGACCCTTTGGATTCCACCACGCCCACTTCTCGGAGTAACCATTACTGCAAAAACCGAGAACATCAAAATACCGAATTTCGAAGATTCAACATAAACCACAAGTCCAAATGATTTGAAAACTTAAATCATGCTCAAATATATCCATATAGTCATCAAACAATATTCCATAAGGCAAAAATCACATTTTCCAAAAATTCAACAGCAAATGAGGTCACTTGTGACCATTGGTCGAGTGGTTGGTCGAGTGACCCGGTCGACCAATCGGTCGACCAATGAAAACAGAATCTGAAAATTCGCATTATAAGCCTCATTTCCACATTCCAACCTCATTCTAACTTCTTCCAAAGGTGAGAGAGCTCTAGGGAAAATATCCAAGAGTTCCCACAAGTGTTCTTGAGGTGATTTAGTGCTTCAACAACAACAACACAACACACCATCTTCACAAACAAGGTAAATCTCTCATTCTTTCTTCCATTTTCATCTTCTCATGCTTGCATTTCAATAAAACCATGCTTTACTTGTATCCAATGCTAGAAATCATGCTTAGGAATGCTTAGAAACATATTCCCTAGGTTTTAAACACAATGACATGCATAGACAACAAGTTTTAACACATTTGGTGCTCATCTCGCAAAGTTTTTATCCGAAATCGATATCTTTAGAAAAATTTCGTTTTCTCTCAAACCGCTTGAAATTTTCGCACGAGATCAAATGCTACATGCTCAAGATGACATTGTAGATAGGTCCATACAATTTGATTTAACCAATTTCAACTTTTCAAAAATCCAATTTTGACCTAAATTGCAAAATCCCCAAATTTCTTCTTGCTGAATTTTTCGCTTTAATCCAAGTTTTCGATCGATTTTCATCAAAACAACTTCATAGACATGAAATTCCAAGTATTGTGCACATGCTAGTATGTTCAAATCAAATTTCCCCCAAATTTGAAATTTTCCGAAAAATTACGAAAATACCCTTTTTGGCTCAAATCTTGAAATAGCACTAATTGGAAATGTCTCTTGTCTCTTCCCACGGATACATCATGCGAGAGGGGAGGACGAGGAGGAGGTAGAGGTCGAGGTCGCATCGTAGGTGCTCTCTCGGGCGGAGGTCGGGTTCCTTTCGAGCCCCGAGAGAGGAGGTTGGGAGGCCGGACCTGTTTGACACACCTCGGGCCGAGTTTGCATGTACGAGGCCTACTTCAGCTATTGTAACATCGAGATGGGGCGTCTACTTCACTTACGCCAGCTCGGAGCCTTCGGGGATCCGGCGGAGGTTCGACACTTTACGGTGGACTCACCTCTTCACGAGGATTTGCCGGTATGCCGGGAGCTAGTGAGGTTGTTCTTCGGCAACCTTACTTACACGAGAGGAGGCTCGGGGCCGGGGACATCCACTCGGACTTGTCCTCGGGAGCGGGGTCCACCGGACTCGGATTCGCTTCTCTACCCGGACAACGGCCGAGATCTTGCGGGTTCCTTACTACCCACGGCGGTGTGTGTGGATACCTGCGGGAGCGGACTGGACAGACCATCGATGCCGTACGAGCTTCGCGAGATATGCTCTACGCTATGGGATAGCCGCCGATGCTTCACACCGTGGACTAGCGGACGGATGACGGGTTCTGCACGTATTATCGGTCGCATAGTCGGCCGGAAACATCATGCCGAAAGCCGGACATCACCATCGGGTCACGGTGATGGAGGCCTTGGTCATTTACCGCATCTACATGGGCTTCGAGATCGATCTTTCTTACATCATTCAGCGGGTCATGCTTTGGACTTGGTTCTGCGGCCTAGCATGCGGAACCTTTGCTATGGGAGGCTTCGACTTTGATCTTCGGGCATTTCGGGGTGAGTTTCGAGGATACTCCGATGGACACTAGATCACGGGGATACCCCATTGGGACTCGGACCATTCGACGGATGAGACTACATCGGTTAGAGAGATCTCCTGGTCCCGGAGGGTGAGGATGATGATGAATCGAGAGGATGAGGATGAGGGATCGAGAGGATGGAGGAGAGGATATCGGTCTGATAGTGATGATCGGGCCGGAGATGATCTGAGATATGCGCGAGGCTGAGCCCGTGCATCACGAGTTTCCTTCATCACACTTCGAGGCGGGTGGCCCTTCACATGCGGTTCCGGAGACTTCAGATCTTGGTGCACGAGATGAGATCGATGACTTCCATGCTAGAGAGGATGGAGGTCGGACGGGAGCGCAGATGTACGAGAGGATGGAGTCTCGACGGGACGAGGATAGAGCATCGGGTGACTCGGCTAGCGAGAGGAGTTCGGAGCATATAGAGATCGAGTAGATCACCTAGATAGTTGTACCTTAGGATTTCCCATTTATGCATTTCAGATGTAATCATTGTAAAAACTTTTGAAATTAATGAAGTTCATTTTGTTTCTCTTTAATTATTGTATGTTATGCACTTTTCTTTTCCTTGCATTAGTGTCATTTGTTCAAGTATAATTATGGTATGTTATTGCGAAATGTTCTGTTATGCCTCAAAGTTCAAGTTTCTAATTCGGTGTTCTATTATTCACTTCTAAGAGTAGAAGAGTCACTTCGGATCAATGACTCGGGAATGTTCGGTTGTTGCCTTTTGTGGTTAGGATCTCCTCGAACCTTGGGCTCACGATACCAATCATCACGCCCTCCCGGCCCGGTACCCTATCGGCATACCAGAGAGTGTGATCCACGGCCCGAAGATCGGGTATCGAGTGATCAACCTCCCACATAAACAATAACATAATCATGAACAACCATAACAAGAGTGCGGAAGATAAATCATAGATTCAATAAAGAAAGAATGAATCATAAACGAAACGGAATAATAGATATAATCGAGTGTCAAACGAGATAAGTAAAGTGAAGCAAAAATCCCACTTTACATCCAGCGGAAAAGTAGCTCGAAAGAATAAACTAGATAAAAGCTAATCCCAGTAGCAAGTACATTGGGTAACTAAATTATTCTCCACTTTGTAGACGACATCCTTGTAGGTGTAGATCTCATAAATAGCACAAGGACGCTTCCACTCAATGGTCGGACTAAGCATCGTACGGAGCATAACCACCCGTGGGATCTTCGGAGTAATTGTGGTAACCGCAATCACCTTCCATGGAGATATGTCTCTTCGCCTTGCGCTTCCTCATAGGGACCGTCATAGTATTCCGTACTGCGGGATAGTCTAACAACATTGTACAATAAAGGAATGAGTTTCAAAGAAACTCGGTAAAGCGATTAAAATCCATAATAACATAAATGGCGGGAATTCAGAACAAACATAAATGCAATATGATATGAGACAAACAATGAATGAATGATTCTAACTCTATGTATGCTTGGTCTCTATTGGCGAGACATGCTTTAAGTCATAGCACCGTACTTCTTTAGGAAAGTCCACTCACATCCTCAACCATTTAAGATATCTTGGATTCCCTCCAACCATTTAAGATATCTCGGGCGACCGATTGGTAATGGGTCCTTCATCCCTCGGGACAAACCTTGGCGGGGGGTTAAGTCAACACACTCTCTCACAACCATTTGGTATAAATCTTGGCGCATGTCGGGGGTAATACCTAGCCAAATGCAAGTCTTCTACTTGGTTACATCAAGTCAGATCCGGATACTTCCATTCCTCGTCACTGACGATCCTTTCCAGTATCCTTCACACTAGAGTCCTCATAGTCCACGACTACGGACTCACCAACCCTATTGATCATCCACATATGGTAAACGGGAAGCTCTCACGTCCTTTCACGGGTTGGTTACCGGTCTTAAGCGCCCGTGAGCCCAAGTCTAACCATATGCAACCCTACCAATAAATGGCCCCCACAATGTGATTCCTGTCCTCTCACGGGTTGGTTACCGGTCTTGAGCGCCCATGAATCCCCATTGCTACCACGGGTCGTTCGGTCTCAATACCCCTCCGATTAGGGTCGACATAACAGGACATCCTAGCCAAACACTACTAGACAATCCTATATATGTCATCCAACGGTTTAGGAAGGTGTCCGAGAGGGCATCTCCGGAAACATCCCATAATATTCCCGTAGTAGTCCAAGGACAGAAGTGTCAAAAGGACACCTCTCCTTTCCAAACCATACGTAAGCATACACATGCATCAATTCATATCATCACATATATGGTAACTCCATATATGGAAAGAAATCAATATTTACAATCATTTGTATAACATTGGTAAGTAAATCATACATGAATCAATTCAATATGAATAAGTAATGCTACTGTAATCAAAGTTATGCAACAGTAGTATATCATTGTAAGAATCTAATTTAAGAAACATATTAATGATATTCAAATATAGAAACTAGATTCATGCTATCTATGTAATTAAGGAAATAACCATCCTTACCTTTTATAACTCGCAAAGAATCCTAAGAAATCAAGTAAGATCTTGGCAAACTTGAGAAGAAGGTCCTAAACAAGTATATACAACATATTAGGAAAGATCCCTAACAGAAAATATAGCAAAACATCCGAAGCAGACCAATGCGGAGTTCTTTGTACTCATTGGTCGAGTGGATTGGTCGAGTGGTCAGTCGACCAATCAGTCGACCAATGCGAGACGATAGCTTATAAAATCAGAGTTTTGAGATATGAAATCCGAATTTGGTGGTTCAAAAGGGTACTAATCAAGGGGTAGACTACATCAGTAGTATTCTAGCATATAGGGGACCTCAAAACACTAATCAAATCAAGGTATCAAGATCCAAATTAGGAAACAAAAAGTTACCATAAATAAATCAAACATGGATCTTGATGAATTTTGAAATAGAAAACAAGGACAAGAACAATAGGAGGATGGATCATTGCTTTCGGTAATGAAAACATGAAAACATGCATAGGTCTTCATGGAATAAGGCTTAGAAGCATAAATCTAAATAAGGAAATAAAACCTACCATATATGTACTATCATGCATCATGAAGAACACATAGTAAGGTAGAAGAGAACAACTAGAATTCTATGGATTATGGATCATAGAAAGAAAACACAACCATTAACCACTAACATGATCAATGAAAGAAGATCCAAAGAGATCGGAATTCAGATTAGGAAATTAACGAGAGATTAAATCATGGTTTGATCATGAATCCTTCAAAAGCTTGCAATGATCATGGTTAAGATCATTGTTCTAGCCTTAAATCCTTAGGATGATCATGAGAACATGTTCGAGAGATGTTTGCAACGAGAGGATGCAGCATCTCTTCTACTGTCTCAACTCAAAAAGGAAAGAAAAACAAAGATGGAGGAGAAGAAGAGAGAGTAGACATACCTTTTGATGCAAAAAGAAGAGTTCCGACGAAGATCCGCCAAGAAAACACCAAGGATGCAAGAGAGATGACTTGCGAGAGGTCTTTGGTTCGTTCCGAGAGGGTTTGGAGGCAGCAAATACGAAGTGGACTCGAGGTTAGACTTAAATAGAGCAAGAATCAACCTAATTGCCAAAGACAGCACCCATTGGTCGAGTGGATTGGTCGACTGGCCCGATCGACCAATCGGTCGACCAATGCGGAGCAACAAGGCCAAAACGAGGGAATTGAAGGCCCAGATCAAATCCAAACCTAAAGAGGTTTTGCACACAAGTCAAGTGACTCACCTAGTAGGTAGAAATGCCTTCAAACCAAGAAAGAGACCACCCCAACCCAACAAACAAATAAAACCTCCACCAGCTTTTTCCTCCAAAAAAAACACCCCCCCCCCCCCCCTTGGTTTGGACGGCGCCCCCCCACCCCCCTTGTGGGGGGGCCCCCAGCTGTCTCCTTTTTTTTTTTGGGGCCCCCGGCCCCTAAAACCGGGGTTGGCTGGGGTTGGTGGGGCCTGGTTATCCCAAATAAACCAAAGACAATCTCATATGGGGTGGTTAGGTGGCGTGGCCCCCCTCCTCCATCTCACATCATATATTCCTTTCTTTATCGAGGTTGAGGAGTGCGGCACGCCCCCCACCCCCATTCTTAACAAAATAATTATAATAAATTTTAAAATCAAATATCATCACATATATGGTAACTTCATATATGGAAAGAAATCAATAATTACAATCACTTTTATAACATTGGTAAGTAAATCATACATGAATCAATTTAATATGAATAAGTAATGCTACTGTAATCAAAGTTATGCAACAGTAGTATATCATTATAAGAATCTAATTTAGGAATCATATCTATGATATTCAATATAGAAACTAGATTCATGCTATCTATGTAATTAAGGAAATAACCATCCTTACCTTTTATAACTTGCAAAGGAATCCTAAGAAATCAAGTAAGATCTCAAGCAAACTTGAGAAGAAGGTCCTAAACAAGTATATACAACATATTAGGAAAGATCCCTAACAGAAAAGATATCAAAACATCCAACACAGACCAATTCTGGAGTTGTTGTACTCATTGGTCGAGTGGATTGGTCGACTGGTCCAGTCGACCAATCAGTCGACCAATGCAGACAGTAGCCTAAAAAAAATAGAGTTTTAAGATATGAAATCCGAATTTGGTGGTTCAAAAGGGTACTAATCAAGGGGTAGACTACATCAGTAGTATTCTAACATATAGGGGGCCTCAAAACACTAATCCAATCAAGATATCAAGATCCAAATTAGGAAACAAAAAGTTACCATAATTAAATCAACCATGGATCTTGATGAATTTGAAATAGAAAACAAAGACAAGAACAATAGGAGGATGGATCATTGCTTCAGGTAAAGGTATCATGAAAACATGCATAGATCTTCATGGAATAAGGCTTAGAAGCATAAATCTAAATAAGGAAATAAAACCTACCATATATGTAACTACCATGCATCATGAAGAACACATAGTATGGTAGAAGAGAACAACTAGAAATCTATAGATTATGGATCATGGAAGGAAAACACAGTAATTAACTACTAACATGATCAATCAAAGAAGATCCAAAGAGATCAGAATTCAGATTAGAAGTTTAACAAAGATTAGATCATGGTTTGATCATGATTCCTTCAAAAGCTTGCAATGATCATGGTTAAGATCATTGTTCTAGCCTCAAATCCTTAGGATGATCATGAGAACATGTTCGAGAGATGTTTGCAACAGAGAATGCAGCATCTCTTCTACTGTCTCAACTCAAAAAGGAAAGAAAAACAAAGATGGAGGAGAAGAAGAGAGAGTAGACATACCTTTTGATGCAAAAAGAAGAGTTTCGACGAAGATCCGTCAAGAAAACACCAAGGATGCAAGAGAGATGACTTGCAGAGGTCTTTGGTTCGTTCCAGAGTTTGGAGGCAGCAAATACGAAGTGGACTCGAGATTGGACTTAAAAAGAGCAAGAACAACCTAATTGCCAAAGACAGCACTCATTGGTCGAGTGGATTGGTCGATCGGCCCGATCGACCAATTAGTCGACCAATGCCGACAAAGAAGCCCAAAACGAGGGAATTGAAGGTCCAGATCAAATCCAATCCTAAAGGGGTTTTGCACACAAGTCAAGTGACTTACCTAATAGGTAGAAATGCCTTCAAACCAAGATAGAGAGCACTCCAAGTCCATCAACTAATCCGATCTTCATCAGATTCGGTTTCCATAAATAGAACCTCATCATCAACTTTCATGGATTCAAAGCCAGACACCAAGTCCTCTACTGGGATGGCCCAAAGCTGACTTCTTACTTTACTTCGGGTCATCGGACCTACAAATAACAAGGTTTCCGGGTCAAGGTTAGGGCTGGGTTTTACATTCTCCCCCCCTTAAAGAAATTTCGTCCCCGAAATTGAAAGCGTACTCGTGCTTCCAAAGAGGTAAGGAAACTTTTCCTTCATATCTTCTTCCTTCTCCCAAGAAGCTTCTTCAGGGGTATGGTTCTTCCACCGAATCTTCACCAAAGGAATGGTGCGATTCCGCAGCTGCTTGTCCTTCTTATCCAGGATTTCGGCCGGTTCTTCATCATAGGTCAAATCAGCACTAAGTCCTTCAGTGCTTGCTGCAAAATGTGTTCCGGATTCTCTATGTATTTTCGGAGCATCGAAATATGAAACACATTGTGCACACCAGCAAGAGGCGGAGGTAATGCTAATCGATACGCAACAGGTCCAACCTTTTCCAAAATCTCGGAAGGTCCAATGTAACGAGGGCTAAGCTTTCCCTTAACATTGAATCTCATCACACCCTTCATTGGTGAGACCTTCGGAAAGACTTTCTCTCCAACTTGAAATTCCAAATCGGTCCTTCTCTTATCAAGCATAAGATTTCTGCTCTGATCTGGGCGGACTTAATCCTTTCTCTTATCATATCTACCATAGCACTTGTAGCTTCAATCATCTCGAGACCTAAGACTTTTCTTTCACCTGTCTCAGTCCAAGACAAAGGTGTCCTACAAGTACTGCCATACAAAGCCTTGAATGGAGCCATGCCTATTGTTGCTTGATAACCGTTGTTATAGGCAAACTCAACCAAAGCTAGGTGTTCATCCCAATTACCACCCATATCCACCACACAAGATCCGAGCATGTCTTCCAATGTCCGAATTGTCCGCTCGCATTGTCCCTCTCGGGTGGATGATGAGCTGTACTCAAGTTCAATTGGGTTCCCAAGGCCTTCTGCAAACTATTCCAAAACCTTGAGGTGAACCTAGGATCACGATCCGAAACAATACTCAATGGCACACCATGCGAGACGAACCACATTATCCACATAAAGCCTTGCTAGCTTATCCAGAGTATGAGTGATCTTCATAGGAATGAAATGGGCTGATTTGGTCAACCTATCAACAATCACCCACACAAAGTGTCATTGCCTTTACTTGTCCGAGGCAAGCTAGTCACAAAGTCCATGGAGATATCCTCCCACTTCCAACTAGGAATAGGAAGAGGCTGAAGTAATCCAGATGGAGGTTGTCGAACGGCTTTCACACGTTGGCAAGTCTCACACTTGGCAACAAAATCATCAACATCCGCCTTTAGACCAATCCACCAAAAATGTTCCTTCAAGTCCTTGTACATCTTGGTGCTTCCCGGGTGTACAGAGAAAGACCGACTGGTGTGCTTCCTTCAATATTTCTTTCTTAACTTCTTCGTTTGCGCTGCACACACGTCTTCCTCTAAACAACAAAGCACCATCCATGGATATACCAAAGTCGGGGTCCGACTCGGGATTCGAAGAAATCTTCTCAACTTTGATCAAAAACTCTTGATCGAACTCTGCAGAGCAACAATCTTATCTCTAAGACCAGATCTTGCCGTCATGGCGTAAAGAATAAAATCAGAATTCTCGAGAACGATTTCCAAATCAAAACTCTCAATAGAAGACCACAATGGTAAACTCAAAGCATTCAAATCCAAAGTCTTCTTCTGGTTCTTCCTACTAAGAGCATCAGCAACAACATTTGCTTTCCCAGGGTGATACTGAATATCACAATCATAATCGGAGACTAGTTCCAACCATCTCCTTTGTCTCATGTTCAACTCCTTTTGGGTAAAGAAGTATTTCAAACTCTTATGATCCGTGAAAATGGCAATCTTCTCACCGTAAAGATAATGTCTCCAAATCTTCAAAGCAAAGACAACGGCGGCAAGTTCTAGATCGTGAGTGGGGTAATTCCGCTCATAATCCTTCAATTGCCGAGAAGCATAGGCTACGACCTTGCCATGTTGCATCAGTACACAACCCAAACCAATCTTTGACGCATCGGTATAAACTGTCATACCACCAGAACTATCAGGTATAGTCAGAACCGGGGCACTTGTCAATCTATCTTTCAACTCTTGGAAATTCTTCTCACAGGCGTCAGACCAAACAAACTTCTCTTCTTTCCTGGTCAACTTAGTCATAGGAGCAGCCAACCGAGAAAAGTTCTCAATAAACCTTCGGTAGTAACCCGCCAATCCAAGAAAACTTCTTATTTCCATTACTGACTTCGGTCTCTCCCAATCAGCCACAGCTTGGACCTTTTCAGGATCGACACGAATACCTTCGGCTGAAATTACATGACCAAGGAATACCACTCTCTTAAGGCAGAAATCACACTTGATAAACTTAGCGAACAACTTCTTTTCTCGCAACCTTTGCAAAGTGAAACTTAGATGACTCGCATGCTCTTCTTCGCTCTTCGAGTAGATCAAGATGTCATCAATGAAAACAATCACAAACTTATCAAGCACATCATGAAATACTCGGTTCATGAGGTCCATGAACACCGCAGGAGCATTGGTCAATCCGAAGGGCATGACTCTAAACTCGTAGTGACCATACCGCGTTCGGAAAGCTGTCTTGAAGATATCACTAGACTTCACTTTCAATTGGTGATATCCGGACCTTAAGTCAATCTTTGAGAACACAACTGCACCCTTCAACTGATCGAAGAGATCATCGATTCTGGGCAGCAGATATCTATTCTTGATAGTCAACTTATTCAACTCACGGTAGTCGATGCACAAGCGCATACTACCGTCTTTCTTCTTGACGAACAAGACCGGAGCTCCCCAAGGTGAAACTCCCTTCTCTTCTTTAACTTTTTCCCACCTAGTGTGTCACCTTGGTTTCCAAATCAGAAGCAAGATATCCAAGAACATCATCAACAACTTGCATCCACTCTTTACTTAAAATCATCAAAATCCACTTGACCAAATGATTTGAAAACCTAAATCATGCTCAAATATATCCATATAGTCATCAAACAATATTCCATAAGGCAAAAATCACATTTTCCAAAAATTCAACAGCAAATGAGGTCACTGTGACCATTGGTCGAGTGATTGGTCGAGTGACCCGATCGACCAATGAGTCGACCAATCGCGCATGTAATGCGAAAATTCGCATTATAAGCCTCATTTCCACATTCCAACCTCATTCTAACTTCTTCCAAAGGTGAGAGAGCTCTAGGGAAAATCTCCAAGAGTTCCCACAAGTGTTCTTGAGGTGATTTAGTGCTTCAACAACAACACCACAACACACCATCTTCACAAACAAGGTAAATCTCTTATTCTTTCTTCCATTTTCATCTTCTCATGCTTGCATTTCAATAAAACCATGCTTTACTTGTATCCAATGCTAGAAATCATGCTTAGGAATGCTTAGAAACATATTCCTTAGGTTTTAAACACAATGCCATGCATAGACAACAAGTTTTAACACATTGGTGCTCATCTCGCAAAGTTTTATACCGAAATCGATATCTTTAGAAAAATTTCGTTTTCTCTCAAACCGCTTGAAATTTTCGCACAAATGCTACATGCTCAAGATGACATTGTAGATAGGTCCATACAATTTGATTTAACCAATTTCAACTTTTCAAAAATCCAATTTTGACCTAAATTGCAAAATCCCCAAATTTCCTTCTTGCTGAATTTTTCGCTTTAATTCAAGTTTTCGATCGATTTTCATCAAACAAACTTCATAGACATGAAATTCCAAGTATTGCGCACATGCTAGTATGTTCAAATCAAATTTCCCCCGAATTTGAAATTTTCCGAAAAATTACGAAAATACCCTTTTGGCTCAAATCTTAAAATAGCACTAATTGGAATTGTCTCTTGTCTCTTTCACAGATACACTATGCAAAGGGGAGGGCGAGGACGAGGTAGAGGTCGTGGTCGCATCGTAGGTGCTCTTAGGGGCAGAGGTCGGGTTCCTTTCGAGCCTAGACAGGAGGTTAGGAGACCGGACATGTTTGACACACCTCGGGCCGAGTTCCCGTACGAGGCCTACTTCAGCTATCGCAATATCGAGATGGGACGTCTACTTCACTTACGCCAGCTCGTAGCCTTTAGGATTCGGCAGAGGTTCGACACATTGCAGTGGACTCATCTCTTCACCGAGGATCTACCGGTATACCCGGAACTAGTGAGGTTGTTCTTCAAAGCAACCTTACTTACACGAGAGGAGGCTCGAGGCCAAGGACATCCACTTAGACTTGTCCTCGGGAGCCGTGGTCTTCCAGACTCAGATTCGCTTCTCTACCCGGACACCGGCTGAGATCTTGCGGGTTCCTTACTATCCACAGCAGTGTGTGTGGATACCTGCAGGAGCAGATCCGGGACAGCCATCCGATGCCGTACGAGCTTCGCGAGATATGCTCTACGCTATGGGATAGCCGTCGATGCTTCACACCGTGGACTAGCGGACGGATGACGGGTTCTCGCACGGATTATCGGTCGCATAGTCGGCCGAAACATCATGCCGAAAGCCGGACATCACCATCGGGTCACGGTGATGGAGGCCTTAGTCATCTACCGCATCTACATGGGCTTCGAGATCGATCTCTCCTACATCATTCAGCAGGTCATGCTGGACTTAGTTCTGCGGCCTAGCATGCGGAACCTTTGCTATGGGAGGCTACCGACTTTGATCTTCGGGCATTTCGGGGTGAGTTTCGAGGATACACCAGGTGGACACTAGATCACGGGGATACCCTATTGGGACTCGGACCATTCGTCGGATGAGACTACAGCGATCGAGAGAGATCTCCCGGTCCGGAGGGTGAGGATGATGATGATTCAGAGGATGAGGGTCGGGGATCGGAGGATGGAGGAGAGGATATCGGTCCCGATAGTGATGATCAGGCCGGAGATGATGCAGATATGCGCGAGGCCGAGCCCGTGCATCACGAGTTTCCTTCATCACACTTCGAGGTAGGTGGCCCTTCACATGCGGTTCCGGAGACTTCGGATCTTGGAGCACAGATGAGATCGATGACTTCCATGCTAGAGAGAATGGAGGTCGACAGAGCAGATGTACGAGAGGATGGAGTCACGACGAGGATAGGATAGAGCATCGGGTGACTCAGCTAGCAGAGGAGTTCGGATCATACAGAGATCGAGACAGCGCATCACCTAGATAGACCGTACCTTAGGATTTCCATTTATGCATTTCGGATGTAATCGTTGTAAAAACCTTTGAAATTAATGAAGTTCATTTTGTTTCTCTTTAATTATTGTATGTTATGCACCTTTCTTTTCCTTGCATTAGTGACATTTGTTCAAGTATAATTATGGTATGTTATTCGGAAATGTTCGTTATGCCTCAAAGGTCAAGTTTCTAATTCGGTGTTCTATTATTCACTTCTAAGAGTAGAAGAGTCATTTCAGATCAATGACTCAGAATGTTCGATTGTTGTCTTTTGTGGTTAGGATCTCCTCGAACCTTGGGCTCTGATACCAATCATCACGCCCTCCCAGCCGGTACCCCTATCCGCATACCCGAGAGTGTGATCCACAGCCCAAGATCGGGTATCGAGTGATCAACCTCCCACATAAACAATAACATAATCATGAACAATCATAACAAGAGTGCGGAAGATAAATCATAGATCCAATAAAGAAAGAATGAATCATAAATGAATCAAAATAATAGATATAATCAGAGTATCAAACGGATAAGTAAAGCGAGGCAAAAATCCCACTTTACAACCCAGCGGAAAAGTAGCTCTAAAAGAATAAACTAGACAAAGTCTAATCCCAATAGCAAGTACATTGGGTAAATAAATTGTTCTCCACTTTATAGACAACATCCTTGTAAGTGTAAATCTCATAAATGGCACAAGGACGCTTCCACTCAATGGTCGGACTAAGCATCGTACGGAGCATAACCACTCGCGGGATCTTCGAGTAATTGTGGTAACCGCAATCACCTTCCCGGAGATATGTCTCTTCGCCTTGCGCTTCTTCATAGGGACCGTCATAGTACTCAAGACTGCAGGGATAGTCTAACAACATTGTACAATAAAGGAATGAGTTTCAAAGAAACTCGGTAAGGCGATTAAAAATCCATAATAACATAAATGGCGAGGATTCCGGAACAATCATAAATGCAATATGATATGAGACAAGCAATGAATGAATGAATCTAACTCTATATATGCTGGTCTCTATTGGCGGACATGCTTTAAGTCATAGCACCGTACTTCTTTAGGAAAGTCCACTCACATCCTCAACCATTTAAGATATCTTGGATTCTCTCACGGATCATTTCACCGGTCTTGAGCAGCCGATTGGTAATGGGTCCTTCATCCCTCGGGACAAACCTTGGCAGGGGGTTAAGTCAACACACTCTCTCACAACCATTTGGTATAAGTACTGGCGCATGTCGGGGTAAAACCTAGCCAAATGCAAGTCTTCTACTTAGTTACATCAAGTCGGATCCAGATACGTCCATTCCTCGTCCCCGACGATCCTTTCCGGTATCCTTCACACTAGAGTCGACGTATCCTATGGCACCGCATCACCAACTCGGACTACGGACTCATCAACCCTATTGGTTATCCACATATGGTAAACGGGAAGCTCTCACGTCCTCTCACGGGTTGGTTACCGGTCTTAAGCGCCCGTGAGCCCAAGTCTAACCATATGCAACCCTACCAATAAATGGCCCCCACAATGTGATTCCTGTCCTCTCACGGGTTGGTTACCGGTCTTGAGCGCCCATGAATCCCCATTGCTACCACGGGTCGTTCGGTCTCAATACCCCTCCGATTAGGGTCTGACATAACAGGACATCCTAGCCAAACACTACTAGACAATCCTAGATATGTCATCCAACAGTTTAGGAAGGTGTCCAGGGGGCATCTCCGGAAACATCCCATAATATTCCCGTAGTAGTCCAAGAACAGAAGTGTCAAAAGGACACCTCTCCTTTCCAAACCATACTTAAGCATACACATGCATCAATTCATATCATCACATATATGGTAACTTAATATATGGAAAGAAATCAATAATTACAATCACTTTTATAACATTGGTAAGTAAATCATACATGAATCAATTTAATATGAATAAGTAATGCTACTGTAATCAAAGTTATGCAACAGTAGTATATCATTATAAGAATCTAATTTAGGAATCATATCTATGATATTCAATATAGAAACTAGATTCATGCTATCTATGTAATTAAGGAAATAACCATCCTTACCTTTTATAACTTGCAAAGGAATCCTAAGAAATCAAGTAAGATCTCAGCAAACTTGAGAAGAAGGTCCTAAACAAGTATATACAACATATTAGGAAAGATCCCTAACAGAAAAGATATCAAAACATCCAACACAGACCAATTCTGGAGTTGTTGTACTCATTGGTCGAGTGGATTGGTCAACTGGTCCAGTCGACCAATGCAGACAGTAGCCTAAAAAAACAGAGTTTTAAGATATGAAATCCGAATTTGGTGGTTCAAAAGGGTACTAATCAAGGGGTAGACTACATCAGTAGTATTCTAACATATAGGGGGCCTCAAAACACTAATCCAATCAAGATATCAAGATCCAAATTAGGAAACAAAAAGTTACCATAATTAAATCAACCATGGATCTTGATGAATTTGAAATAGAAAACAAAGACAAGAACAATAGGAGGATGGATCATTGCTTCAGGTAAAGGTATCATGAAAACATGCATAGATCTTCATGGAATAAGGCTTAGAAGCATAAATCTAAATAAGGAAATAAAACCTACCATATATGTAACTACCATGCATCATGAAGAACACATAGTATGGTAGAAGAGAACAACTAGAAATCTATAGATTATGGATCATGGAAGGAAAACACAGTAATTAACTACTAACATGATCAATCAAAGAAGATCCAAAGAGATCAGAATTCAGATTAGAAGTTTAACAAAGATTAGATCATGGTTTGATCATGATTCCTTCAAAAGCTTGCAATGATCATGGTTAAGATCATTGTTCTAGCCTCAAATCCTTAGGATGATCATGAGAACATGTTCAGAGATGTTTGCAACAGAGAATGCAGCATCTCTTCTACTGTCTCAACTCAAAAAGGAAAGAAAAACAAAGATGGAGGAGAAGAAGAGAGAGTAGACATACCTTTTGATGCAAAAAGAAGAGTTTCGACGAAGATCCGTCAAGAAAACACCAAGGATGCAAGAGAGATGACTTGCAGAGGTCTTTGGTTCGTTCCAGAGAGTTTGGAGGCAGCAAATACGAAGTGGACTCGAGATTGGACTTAAACAGAGCAAGAACAACCTAATTGCCAAAGACAGCACTCATTGGTCGAGTGGATTGGTCGATGGTCCCCGATCGACCAATCGGTCGACCAATGCGACAAAGAAGCCCCAAAACAGGGAATTGAAGGTCCAGATCAAATCCAATCCTAAAGGGGTTTTGCACACAAGTCAAGTGACTTACCTAATAGGTAGAAATGCCTTCAAACCAAGATAGAGAGCACTCCAAGTCCATCAACTAATCCGATCTTCATCAGGATTCAGTTTCCATAAATAGAACCTCATCATCAACTTTCATGGATTCAAAGCCAGACACCAAGTCCTCTACTGGGATGGCCCAAAGCTGACTTCTTACTTTACTTCGGGTCATCGGACCTACAAATAACAAGGTTTCCGGGTCAAGGTTAGGGCTGGGTTTTACAAATGCTTTAGCGAGTCTGAGCCCCGCGATGAAGGCTTCGTACTCCGCCTCGTTGTTACTTGCCTCAAACCCGAACCTCAAGGCATACCGAATTAGGAAACCTCCTAGACTTTTTAACAAAACGCCCGCTCCCAAACCGAATTTATTGCTAGAACCATCGACATATATGTGCCACATACTTGGTGTCACATCCACCCAAGGGGTACCCTATCTAGATTACCCGATGGAGTGATCCACAACCCAAAAGATCAAGTTTAGGAACGATCATATCCACTTAGCACAATAACTTAATCAAAAGCAAGAACAATTCATAGTTTTCAAGTAATTTAAAAATAAAAGTCAAGAAGGATCATAAAAGAACATCGAGTGCGGAAATGATACCAATAGAATAAATAGTCAAAATGTGGAATGAGGCGGAAACCAACTCTACAATAGCAACGGAAGGTAGATCGAATAAAAGTAAAGGTTACAACCCGTTCTCAAAAGAAGGGAAAGAAAAAGGTAAGCAACTAAGTTACAGTTTATCTAATTTATACAATGTTTTCCTCTATAACATAATCATATGAAACTAGACAATGCCGAATCCGCAATGACGAATATCAGTCTTATACTGATAGTCTTCACCAACGTAGTCACCATGATCAATAGTGTATGAGTCATCAATTTGGTCTTCATAGTGTTGACCATCATAGTCAACAGTAGTAGTACCTGCAGATAAGTCTAACAAAAGATGTTGCAAAAAGGAGTGAGTTCAAAAGCACTCAGCAAGGCAGTTATTCCATAATAACACAGATACATGATACAAAACATAGTATAATGCAAGATGATATGAGACAAATGATGCAAGTATGAAACTAACTCTATGTATGCTAGTCTCTATAGGTAGACATGCTTTAAGTCATAGCACCATACTTCTTTGGGTAGGTCTCAAATCACTCTTCCCTCAACCATCTCGGTATCTTGGGTTCTCCGGTGGGAATTGAGTCCTGAAACCTTCTCGGACAATCCATGGCTGGGGTTTAAGTCATCGCTCTCTCACATCACCATTGGTATAAGTATTGACGCATGTCACGGTAAAGCCTAGCCCAATGCAAGTCATCTACTTAGTCATATCATGTCAGATCCAGATACGTCCATTCCTCGCCCCGGGCAATCCTTTCCGATATCCTTCACACTAGAGTCACGGATATTACTCACCGGACTCATCAACCCTATTGGTCATCCACAAATAGTATACGGGAAGCTCTCACGTCCTCTCACAGATATGACTCACCGATCTTCGAGCGCCTGTGAGCCCAAGTCTAGCTATTTGCAACCCTACCAATAAATTGCCCCTTTTGGGTATCCGCAATGTGATCTATGTCCTCTCACAAGATGGTTACCGGTCTTGAGCGCCCACAAATCCACACTACTACCACAGGTCGTTCGGTCTCAATGCCCTTCCGATTCAGGTCTGATACAACAGGGACATCCTAGCCATACATCTAGACAAGTCCTATATATGTCATCCAATAATTCGGGAAAGTGTCAATGGGCACCTTCGGAGAACATCCCATACTATTCCCTCCGATGTCCAAGAACAAAAATGTCAGTAGGACATTTCTCAATCCCAAATTATACCTATTCAATCACATTCCCAATTCCATCACATCATATACAAATGATATTTCATCATATAGAAGATATTGAATAAAACATGATCAATCGTATATGTAATTAGCAAGAATGAACATTCAATGATAACAAAGGAATAGATAAACATAGCACTATTGTACTTGAAGTACTTACAGCAATCATATATTGTAAGAAATACGATAAAGAAGGTGAGTATACTAAGTTTCCAATCATAAATGTAATATTCACATAATCCATGTATATGGTAATAACCGTCCTTACCTTAATCGAGTCAAAACTAATCCCAAAGATCACTTAGAATAGTCCCCAACTTAGTACTTGAACCCTAGACAACATATATGCAACATTAGAGAAGAAAACACTCAAATCGGAGATCAAACGGAGCAAATCGAGCAAAGACAGAGTTGTTGTTCACCTTTGGTCAACTGACTGGTCGACTGGTCAGTCGACCAAGATGAACAGTAACGGGCTGAATAGAGAAATTGGTCCGAAACCAATCTTTCGGGGCTCGGATCGATCCAAAACTTGGAGGGATTGTTTATAACAGTATAAGAACACTACACAACAAGAATTAGCATGATCCAATGGCTGAATTGAAAACCCTTAGATTGAAACCCTAAGTTCTATATGATAAACATCAAGAATTGAAATGGAAATTGTTGCAATGGCAAGGAAGGATGGGGAATTAGCTAAGGAAGTGATAAGAACTAGTTTAGAAGCATAAACCATCAACAAATCAGACCTAACATACATCTATACATCAGTTGAGATCAATAACACAAGTTGGAATGAAAAGAATCATGGAAATGCAATGCTAAGGATTAAGATGAAGCATAGCATAGCAAGAATTGAAAGGAACTAATGTAAATGAAAAGGGAAACACATGACTTGTAAAACCCAGCCCTAACCTTGACCCGGAAACCTTGTTATTTGTAGGTCCAGTGACCCGAAGTAAAGTAAGAAGTCACCTTTGGGCCATCCCAGTAGAGGACTTGGTGTCTGGCTTTGAATCCATGAAAGTTGATGATGAAGTTCTATTTATGGAAACTGAATCTTGATGAAGATCGGATTAGTTGATGGACTTGGAGTGCTCTCTATCTTGGTTTGAAGGCATTTCTACCTATTAGGTAAGTCACTTGGCATGTGTGCAAAACCCCTTTAGGATTGGATTTGATCTGGGCTTTCAATTCCCTGTTTTGGATTTGCTGTCAGCATTGGTCGACTGATTGGTCGACTGGGCCAGTCGACCAATCCACTCGACCAATGAGTGTTGTCTTTGGCAATTAGGTTTTTCTTGCTCTATTTAAGTCCAATCTCGAGTCTACTTCGTATTTGCTGCCTCCAAACTCTTTGGAACGAACCAAAGACCTCTGCAAGTCATCTCCCTTGCATCCTTGGTGATTTTCTTGACGGATCTTCGTCGAAACTCTTCCTTTTCGTCAAAAGGTATGTCTACACTCTCTTCTTCTCCTCTATCTCTTATTTTCTTTCCTTTTTGAGTTGAGACAGTAGAGGAGATGCTGCATTCTCTGTTGCAAACATCTCTGGACTTGTCTCTCATGATCATTTTAAGGATTAGAGGCTAGAACAATGATCTTAACCATGATCATTGCAAGCTTTTGAAGGAATCATGATCAAACCATGATCTAATCTTGTTAAACTTCTGATTTGAATTCTGATCTCCTTGGATCTTCTATATTGATCATGTTAGTAGCCAATTACTGTGTTTTCTTTTCATGAACCATGATCTATCAATCTCTAGTTGTTCTCTTCTACCATACTATGTGTTCTTCATGAATCATGGTAGTTACATATATGGTAGGTTTTGTTTCCTTATTTAGATTTATGCTTCTAAGCCTTTTTCCTTGAAGATCTACGTATGTTTTCATGATACCTTTACCTGAAGCAATGATCCATCCTCCTATTGTTCTTGTCTTTGATTTCTATTTCGAATTCATCAAGATCCATGGTTGATCTAATTATGGTAACTTTTTGTTTCCTAATTTGGATCTTGATGGCTTGATTGGATTAGTGTTTTGAGGTCCCCTATATGTTAGAATACTACTGATGTAGTTTACCCTTGATTAGTACCCTTTTGAACCACCAAATTCGGATTTCATATCTTAAAACTCTGTTTTTTTTAGGCTACTATCTGCATTGGTCGACTGATTGGTCGACTGGACCAGTCGACCAATCCACTCGACCAATGAGTACAAAGCAACTCAGAACTGGTCGTGTTGGATGTTTTGGTATCTTTTCTGTTAGGGATCTTTCCTAATATGTTGTATACACTTGTTTAGGACCTTCTCTCTAGTTTGCCAAGATCTTACTTGACTCTTAGGATTCCTTTCGAGTTATAAAAGGTAAGGATGGTTATTTCCTTAATTACATAGATAGCATGAATCTAGTTTCTATATTTGAATATCATTGATATGTTTCCTAAATTAGATTCTTACAATGATATACTACTGTTGCATAACCTTGATTACAGTAGCATTGCTTAAATTGATTCATGTATGATTTACTTACCAATTATATACAAGTTGATTGTAATTATTGATTTCTTTCCATATATGAAGTTACCATATATGTGATGATATGAATTGATGCATGTGTATGCTTAAGTATGGTTTGGAAAGGAGAGGTGTCCTTTGACACCGTCCTTGGACTACTACGGGAATATTATGGGATGTTTCCGTAGATGCCCTCTGGACACCTTCCTAAACGTTGGATGACATATCTAGGATTGTCTAGTAGTGTTTGGCTAGGATGTCTTGTTATGTCAACCCTAATCGGAGGGGTATTGAGACCGAACGACCCGTGGTAGCAATGGGGATTCATGGGCGCTCAAGACCGGTAACCAACCCGTGAGAGGACAGGAATCACATTGTGGGGGCCATTTATTGGTAGGGTTGCATATGGTTAGACTTGGGCTCACGGGCGCTTAAGACCGGTAACCAACCCGTGAGAGGATGTGAGAGCTTCCCGTTTACCATATGTGGATGATCAATAGGGTTGATGAGTCCGTAGTCGGGGACTATGAGGACTCTAGTGTGAAGGATACCGGAAAGGATCGCGGGGACGAGGAATGGACGATCCGGATCTGACTTGATGTAACTAAGTAGAAGACTTGCATTTGGCTAGGTTTTACCCCGACATGCACCGGTACTTAGACCAATGGTGATGTGAGAGAGTGGTGACTTAACCCCCACCATGGAATGTCCCGAGGGATGCCGGACCCATTACCAACTGATGATGAGTGATTGAGACCTTCCTAAAGAAGTACGGTGCTATGACTTAAAGCATGTCGCCAATAGAGACCACATACATAGAGTTAGATTCATTCATTCATTGCTTGTCTCATATCATATTGCATTTATGTTTGTTCGAAATCACGCCATTTATGATATTATGGATTTAACGCTCCGAGTTTCTTTGAAACTCATTCCTTTATTGTACAATGTTTGTTAGACTATCCCGCAGTCTTGAATACTATGACGATTCCTATGAAGAAGCGCAAGGCGAGGAGGCATATCTCCGGGAAGGTGATTGCGGTTACCACAATTACACTGAAGATCCCGCAGTGGTTATGCTCCTACGATGCTTAGTCCGACCATTGAGTGGAAGCGCCTTGTGCCATTTATGAGATTTACACTTATAAGGATGTTGTCTATAAAGTGGAGAACAATTTAGTTACCCATTGTACGCTACCGGGATTAGCTTTGTCTAGTTTATTCTCGTTCGAGCTACTTTCCCTGGTTGTCGAGTGGGATTTTTGCCTCACTTTACTTATCTGTCTGACACTCTAATTATATCTAGTATTCTGATTTATTTATGATTCATTCTTTCCTTATTGGATCTATGGTTTATCTTCCGCACTTTTATTATGAATGTTCATGATTATGTTATTGTGAATGTGGGAGGCTGATCACTCGATACCTGATCTTCGGGCAGTGGATCACACTCTGGGGTATGCCAGATAGGGTACCGGCTGGGAGGACGTGACATGACTAGGTGTTTGCAAGCTTGCAGCACCTTAGTCATGGTCTCAGTAGCAAGAAAAGAAGAGGAGAGAGTAGATTAGAGAGAGAATGAGAGAAAACATACCTTGGGGAAGAGATTTGAGAAGAGAGACCATGATTCTTGTAGAAGATCATCACACAAGCCAAGGAGGAGCCTAAGAGGAGCCTTCCCACGTCCCAAGAGAGTCCCAGCAGTAAATGGGGTGAAAAACACGAAGTTCCACATAAATAGAACCCAAAATGACCAAAAAACCAGATTTTCTCGGGCTTGTATTCCTTTGGTCGACTGACTGGTTAACTGGCCAGTCGACCAAACAAGAACAGCAACTTCGGACAGGGATTCGGAGGCTATACGGGGTCAAATTGAGTGGGGTTTTCTCCTACAAGTCAATCAAGAAGTCTAGTTTTGGGAAATACCTTCGGATTGAGCAACGGAGTTTGTTAGGTCCACCAACTAAGCTCATATTCTTCAGGCTGCAGATTCAAAACAATCATTGACAATGCATCCAAGTATGGAGCACCATCAACCATATCCATGGGTTTCAGGTCAAATACCATGTCTTCCATAAAGAGGACCCACAAGGACAACTTCCATCACTTCGGGACATGGATCTACACTAAGGGAAAGGTCGGACATGACTTCCTAAGGTTTTCAAGGATCGCAACAATGAAATTAAGGTCCAACTTCAAGGTGTAACATTAAACTAACATTTCTTTACCCAAAACAGATAGGGTGTCCTGGCTAGGTTTGGGCTAGATTTCACATTCTCCCCCCCCCTTAAAATAATTTCGTCCTCGAATGAAATTGGGAGAGTACTTGGCTTTCAAAGAGATGGAGATACATCGCTTTTATCTTGACTTTCTTCTCCCAAAGTCTTCAGAAACAAATAACGATAAGTCTTTTGTAAGAAAACAAGGAATAAATCTAACATGCTTTGAAATCAAATCGAAAGTATGATCATGGCTTCATGAAGATTTCACAAGGATCATGACGAAGATCAATATGAAGATCATAAAACCTTAAGAATGAAAGGAGATTGTAGAAGAGATGGTTGCAAGGATGCGGCATCTTCTTCTTAATCTCAATCACAAAGAATAAAACATGGGAAGAGTAGATCAATACAACACAAGAGAGATTACTAATCTTTGATTGAAGAATAGGAGATGGAAAGTTTGAAGTCTTGAAACAATTAGAAGGAATAACAATTCATGAAGATCACACTTGACTTCTCTTCGAAATCATTATGTGGAGAATTCACAAGGTTATAGAGTGTATGGAGATCCACTCTAGAACAACAGGGATAGAAGGATCAGTCATGGGAATGATTTAAGATCACCCTCCTATCAAAGGGAGATAGAAGGCACTAGAAAAATAGAAGAGAGAATAGGTTAGCTTCGAGGTAAACTTCTACCAAACGAAACTAGGTAACTCATACGGCAAAGAATAAATCAAACAATGCATATGGTATATATGCATTTGGTACAACAGCAAGGTTAGGGTTAGGTGGGATTTCACACTTGGCATGATCGGTTCTCCTTCTTCCACGATTGGGGTTACGGATTTTACTATGAAATCGGCCAAAGCCTATGCTTTTATAGCTGTTCGGGGCTTAAAATCCATTTGGAACTCCCCTAACTCAACTGACCATGCTACCATTCTTCCCGATAGATCGGGTTGACAAGGACCTTTTTCAAAGGGAAAATAGTCAGCACCTCAATCGGATGAGCCTGGAAGTACGGTCTCAATTTTGGGTTGCTACCATAAATGCCAACGCTTGTTTCTCGATCACTGAATATCTTGTTTCAAGATCCAGGAGTACATGGCTGACATAGTAAATGGGCCACTGTTTCTTCTCCTTCTCCCGAATGAGGATAGTGCTCACGGCCTACTGTGATGATGCCAAATATACTTGCAAGACTTCGCCCTTCTCAAGCCGAGAAAGTAGTGGTGGTTGCCTGAGTCTTCTCTTCAGTTCCTTGAATGCCTTCTGACATTCGTCTGTCCACCGAGCCTCTTTACTTCCCTTTAAATCTTTTAGGGATTTGAAGAAAGGTAAGCATCTTTCTCCCGATTGTGAAATGAATCGGGTCAAGGCTGCTATCCGTCCGGTCAAGCATTGAATATCACAAATGGTCTTTGGGGGATCCATACTAATCAAAGCTTGTATGTTGACAGGGTTTACCTCAATTCCTCTTTGGGTGACCATAAAACCCAGGAATTTCCCCAAAGATACCCCGAAGGCACATTTCTCCAGATACAGCTTCATCTGGTGTCTTCTTAAAATGGAGAATACTTCCTTAAAATATGCAATGTGTCCTGTCCTCTAGAGACTCTTTACTAGCATGTCGTTGACATATACCTCAATATTTTTCCCGATCAGACCACTAAAGATCTTGTTTCCAGCTCTCTGATATGTAGCTCCTGCATTCTTCAAACCGAATGGCATAACTTTATAAAAATAACTCTCTCTATCGGTCATGAAAGCTGTGAATCTCTCATCTTCATTCCTTCAAACCACTCTCTTAGTGTTTCATACCCAACCGTCATGTCGATCAAAAGATCTATGCATGGTAAAGGGTAACAGTCCTTCGGGCATGCTTTGTTGAGGTCTATGTAATCAGTACACATCCTCCACTTCCCATTCGACTTCTTTACCATCACAACATTAGCCAACCAAGTTGGGCACTCGATGGCTTCAATAAAGCCAGACTTTTTCAGTTTCTCGACCTCCCCTCTGATAGCCTAGTGTTTTTCAATCGAGAAGTTCTGTCTCCTCTGAATTACAGGCTTAACTTCTGAATTGATCCAAAGCTTGTGCTTGGCCACGGCTCGATCAATTCCTGGCATATCGTCTGCTGGCCAGGAAAAACTTCTATGCTTTTCTGAAGAAAAGTTTTCAATTCTTCCTTGAAAGGTTCTGGTTGCTCAGACCCAATATAAGTGAATTTTGTTCCATCTCCTGGCTATAAGCAGATTCGTTCTAATTTTTCCACTGGTTCGGGCCTTTGCATGTTATCTTCATCTCGATCATCCCTTATCTCTATTGGTAAGGCTGTGGCTTTTTTTGGTCCTTCCTTGTCCTTAAGATAAGCCACATAACACTATCGGGAGAGTTTCTGATATGAAACTACTTGCCTGATTCCAATGTTAGTGGGAAACTTTATCTTCATATATTTTGGCGAGACTATAGCACCTAACTTTGTCAACGAAGGCCTACCAAGGATCATGTTGTAGGCAGGAAGGTCCCGAACCACTAGAAAGTTTACCTAAATGATAGATTCTTTTGGGAAATTCCCTACCGAAAGATCTAACTGAACTGATCCCTTGGCTACAGCAGATGAACCAGCGAATCCATAAAGGTGTGTTGAAGATGGCTTTCTCAGATCTTTCTCAGCATTTAGCTTCTGAAAAGCTTCATAAGAAAGAAGATCAGCCAAAGATCCCGTATCTACCAGGACCCTGTGTACCTCCATTCGCCCGATTTCTACTTTGATAACAATTGCATCATCATGAGGCATGCTCACGCCTCGCTCGTCTTCTTCATCGAAAGTGATGGGAATTTCTTCCACTTTCTTTCTTTTCTGGGATTCTTCCGATCTTACGAATCTTGATTTTGCTTTCAGCTTCTGCAAGGACTCAGGTTCGGGTTGTAATATCCAGCCCTATTCTAACCCTGACCCTAACCCGGATCCACTGTTGTATTTAGGCCCGAAGCGGTGGTAGAATATACTTGTGGACCCTTTTGATTGATAACTATGATTTGAAGACCAAGCCCATGGACATTGACGATGATAACCCTTGCTTGAATACATTGTCAGTGTTTAAGGAAAGTTTGCACATCGGAGAAGATTGATTTAGTTGAAGTACTTAATGACCTCCCGTGCATAATCTGAAGGTATTCCCCGAAACTAGACTTCTTGATTGAATTGTAGAAGAAAACCTCACTCAATTTGACCTTGTATAGCCTTTCAAAACCCTACTTGAAGTTGCTGAACTATACTTGTTTTTCTGCTGAGAAATATTTTGGTCGATCCTCTTTGGTCGATGCCATCGACCAAAGACCATCGACCAAAGTTTCCCAGTCAGCCAAGTTAATGATTCCATGGAATATTCTCTTTTCTAATTATTATAACCTCGAGCCTTGAGCCCTATTGCAATCATTTTCACTCCTAAAAACGTGGGGGGAGCTTCCCAAAGCAACTCCTAGGCATATGTGAAGGATACTCCACCAAAAACTCATTGTTTATCATTGATTCTTGCCTCCATCTTTAACAACAAGGTATGAATCATCATTCCACTCTCTATCCTACCTTTTTCTATTCTTTTCTATTCCTCTCTTGTTGTTGAGACATTGGAGATGGTGCTGCAACCTTGCAACCATCACTCCAAGTGTCCACTTATGCTTAACCCATGATCTTCTTAGCCATCTATTGATGCTATGCCCCCATCTCAAGCCTAGCATATGTATTCCTTGAATTTCCTCTTGACATCGTGCCATTTTGTACAAAACTAAGTTGTATGGTATGCTATGTTCATGTTTATCACTATCATATGATTCCAATCGAATTTCTATAAGTTCCCCTAGCTATTGCATGCTATTTCTAGGTCAATACAATCAATCCCAATTCATGCCATGATGCTTGTTTCTTGAACTTGATAACTCAAATGGGGGCTTTCTATTTAGACCATTGGATTATGTTAGTTTCTTGATTTATAGTGTCCTCATACTATTCTTAAGCATTCCCCCAAGTTTCAGATTGATCCGAACCCCGGAAAACCAATTTCGGATGAAAATCCCCAAAATCCACTATTTTGTCCCGAAGAGATTTTTGGTCAATCCTCTTTGGTCGATGCCATCGACCAAAGACCATCGACCAAAGTTGTTGTTTACAGCAACTTTAGCCAGTTTTCACCCATTTCACATCCGATCTTCCCGATTTCTTCTCTAACTTATTATTGATGTTTGTTTAGGGTCTTAACAATTCTTTTGGACCATTTCTTGGTATTCTCAATTCATCATCAACTCAACCTAAGGTAAGGATGGTTATCTCCATAAACATATAGGTCATCAACTTATGAATTGTGTTCTTACTTAAAGAGTAGAATCTCTTGATTACTTTAAATTATCATAAGACTATTATACATGTGTTAGGACAGTAGTATCGATATTCTTATACTCTTGTCATTTTAAATTATTATTCTTGATTACTTATGTTTATGATGATTCATTTCAATATCATGATTTAACTTTTATTATGAAAATGTATTGGATGCATGAGAAATGATGAACTTGAATATGTGATTGCCTACGCATAACTTGGGATTGGGGAGTGTCCTATTGACACTTCTGTCCTTGGGCATCGGAGGGAATAGTATGGGATGTTCTCCGAAGGTGCCTATCGACACTTTCCCGAGTTATGGATGACATACATAGGATTGTCTAGTTGGGTGGCTAGGATTGTCCTTGTCATGTCAGACCCGAATTGGAAGGGCATTGAGACCGAACGACCCGTGGTAGTGTATGGTTTGATGGGCGCTCTAGGCCGGTAACCAATCCGGTAGGGGACATAAACCATGCTACAGATACCCGAAAGGGGCCATTTATTGGTAGGGTTGCAAATAGCTAGACTTGGGCTCACAGGCGCTCAAGATCGGTAACCAATCCGTGAGAGGACGTGAGAGCTTCCCGTTTACTATTTGTGGATGACCAATAGGGTTGATGAGTCCGTAATCTGGGATTACGTTGACTTTAGTGTGAAGGATACCGGAAAGGATCGCCAGGGGCGAGGAATGGACGTATCTGGATCTGACTTGATACGACTGAGTAGATGACTTGCATTGGGCTAGGCTTTACTGTGACATGTGCCAGTACTTATACCAAACGGTGATGTGAGAGAGCGGTGACCGATTCCCCTACCATGGTTTTTGAGATGACTTTACCTAACTTCCCTGGCAGACCCAAGGTATCTTGTATGATTGAGGGGGAGTGACTGACAACCCAAAGAAATATGGTGCTATGACTTAAAGCATGTCTACCATAGAGACTAGCATTCATAGAGTTAGAATCATATTTGCATCATATGTTTCATATCATATTGCATTATGTTATGTTTTGTATATGTATGATTTTAATTATGGAATAGCTACCTTGCTGAGTTCTTTGAACTCATTCCTTTTGTACAAATGTGTTTAGATTATCCTACAGGTACCGAAGATTATGATGACACCTCCTTCGAGACGGACTTTGATCCCGCATACTACCCTCCGGGTGGTATCTTCGGTGAAGATCAGAGTGTTGGTGTCGAGGAGGATTACTATTCGCACCAGGGTTAGCCCCACGATAGTGCTGGAGCGGCAGAGCTGGGCTTTCTTCATCCACACCATTGAGGAGACCATCATTAGGACAGAAGAAACCCTAGCCTAGAGCCCCATTTCCCTGGTCTATTTATGGAACCGTTGGTCATGTAATTAACTTGTTTTGGATTATCTTTTGATACTTGGAATTGTAATTAACTTAATCATACTTCATTTCCGCTGCTTTAAGAGGGTGATTATCATACATTCTCTCACATTTATACTTTGACATTATCTGCTTTTCCGCACTCTAATTTATTGAATCTTATCTTATTCATGATATTTAGTATTAGTTGCTTTTACCTTGATTATTATTGTTCATGATTATGTTATCGTGTATGTGGGAGGCATGGTCCCTCGATTCTTGATCCTTGGACTGTGGATCACATTCCTGGGTATGCCAGATGGGGTACCGGCTGGGTGGATGTGACACGGGTCCTCCGAATATAGTGAGAATTGGGGATCTACTAGGTCCTGCCAATTCCTTCCCTTTTTTAGACTTTGGAGCTTCGACTCGACACTCCCTGCTTGCCGAATGATCCCTTTTTTCATTGGTCGTTCTCTTCTCATCCTCTCGAACTTTCACAAAATTTGAGAGATGCCCCTGATTGATTAGTCTTTTGACATTAGCCTTGAGGTGCCAACAGTCATTAGTGTAGTGCCCAAAATCTTTGTGAAATCAGCAGTATCTCTCCATATTCTTTTCTTCGGTCTTCGTAACTATCTTACATGGCCATTTCAAAATATCTTGATTTTTTATCTGCATCAATATCTCTGATCGGGGAGCATTTAATGGTGTGTATTCGTCTTGATCAGGTGATCGCCGCCTCCAAGTCGAACGTGGCTTTCTGGACCGATCATGATCTTGAACAGGCTTCTTTTGTTTCTGGCTTCTCTCGGGGACCTTTTGTTCCTTGGTTGCAGTCTTAGATTCTCCTTGTCGTGCATTGAGTATCTCCGCTACTTCCGCCTACTTTTGACATCTTTGCACTAATTCAGCATAGGTGGATGGCATATCCTGAAGTAGATATTCCAATAGCTTTCGGTTGGTTAACCCCGTAAAGAGAGCCGTTTTCGCCACCTGTTCGTCCAAGTTTTCTATTTCCATGGTGACTTTGTTGAATCTCTTCAGATACTCCCGAATCGATTCATGCCTTCCTTGCTTAATTGTAAAGAGTGTTTCCTCCGTTTTATTGATTTGGATACCACTCTGAAAGCGTCCGATGAACTTGCGTCCGGTTAGGGAAGAGGCGAATACTCTGCAAAGAATCTCGTCAAAATTTCCAGCCACCACCATTGTTTGCTGATAATAACTAATATGGGCAATAGGGTCTCCCGAACCATCAAACGCTATGAAAGTTGGGAATCTAAAATTATGTGGAAACTCAAACACGGCAATAGCATCAGCAAAAGGAGTCTTCCAGATGACCAAATAAATATCATCAGTTTTTCGCCCTTGAATGAGTTGTCCCAACCTTTGGTTTATGTTGGCAAGCTCTTGGCCAATATGCAACGATCGTCCATCCTCCATGCAAACAGTTGCTTTTTCCGAACACTTGGATGTTGGGAAGTGAGTGAGAACTCCTCTCGGCAATCTCGTTCAAGATTCAATTCGACTGGCTTGCAGCCTGTCATACCGATCGTCTCTTCTTGGTAATTCGCCAGCTCTAAAATCTCGGATTCGTCGTAGAAGGTCCCTCTGTGTCACATCCTCCCAGCCGGTACCCTAACTGGCATACCCAAGAGTGTGATCCACAGCCCCGAAGATCAAGTATCGAGGAAATCATCCTCCCACATATACAATAACATAATCATAAACAGGAAATAATCAAGGTTTAATATTATAAACAAGATTCAAAACAAGAAATGAATAAACAATATAATCAGAGTGCGGAATATGATACCAGGATATCGTAGATATCAAAAGAAGTAAAGTGAGGCGGAAACTCACTCCACAAAATACAACGGAACGCAATATGTAAGTCTAAAAGAAATAACAACTAAATCAAAGGAACTAAGAAAGATAACTAAACATCAGAGTTTTCTATTCTATAGATGACGTCTTCAAAATAGTGGACTTCATCAATCCATTTGAGACGTTCCACCTCCACATTGTCTTTAATCGTAGTACGCAGCTTGATCAACTGAGGGATCATCATAGTAATCTTGATTGTTGCCAACACCTTGCGTGAAGTACGCTTCATCGGCTTGCGCTTCATCGTACTGTTCGCCATAGTAATCAATACCTGTAGAATAGTCTAACAAAAACAATGTACAAAAGGAATGAGTTTCGAAGAAACTCAGTAAGGTAGTTAATCCATAACAACATAAATAACATGAAATCAAACCATAACAAGATGCAATGAAATATGAAACAAGTAATGTATGTATGCATCTAAACTCTATGTATGCTGGTCTCTATGGCAGACATGCTTTAAGTCATAGCACCGTACTTCTTTGGGTAGGTCAAGCATACGGCTCCTGTTGGTAGTGGGTCCGGCATCCCTCAGGACAAATCATGGCAGGGGGTTAAGTCAACACTCTCTCTCACAACCATTTGGCGTAAGTACCTGCGCATGTCAGGGTAAAGCCTAGCCCAATGCAAGTCATCTACTTAGTTACATCAACTCAAGTCCAGATACCTCCATTCTTCGCCCCGAGCGATCATTTCCGGTATCCTTTCCACTAGAATCCTAATAGTCCCGGACTACGGACTCATCAACCCTATTGGTTATCCACATATGGTAAATGGGAAGCTCTCATGTCCTCTCACGAATATAACTCACCGGTCTTAAGCGCCCATGAGCCCAAGTCTAACCATATGCAACCCTCCAATACATGGCCCCCACAATGTGATTCCCGTCCTCTCACGGGTTGGTTACCAGTCTTGAGAGCCCGTGAATCCCCATTGCTGCCACGGTTCGTTCGGTCTCAATACCCTTCCGAATCGGGTCTGATATAACGGAGACATCCTAGCCAAACACTGCTAGACAGTCCTAGGCATGACAATCAATAACTCGGGAAAGTGTCGATGGACAACCCCGGAAACATCCCATACTATTTCCGATAATGTCCAAGGACAGAAGTGTCAAAAGGACACCTCTCAATCCCAAATCGTACCTAATCAGATACAATCTCAGATCAGTCATGACATACACAGTCAACAATTCATCATATACCAAAGAGAATATAAAGTCATGATCTAATCATTAACAACATGATAATAACCAATTCATATAAGTATGAATAATGAAAAGATAACCTAAACAAGTGCTACTGTTCTCACAGTAGTATATCAGAAGTAAAAGTATACAAATAGTAGACAAACTCATAGTTTCATAAGATAGAAACTAGAGAGTATGTGATCTATGTAGTTAAGGAGATAACTGTCTTTACCTTCTAACTCGTAAAGGAACTTAGAGAATCAACTTAGACCTTGACTAAACCTGAGAAAAGAGTCTTAAACAAGTGTATACAATAAGTTAGGAAAGATACATAGAAGGAAAGATCACAATTCAATCAAAACAGACCAAGAAAGGGGTTGCTGTACCCATTGGTCGACTGATTGGTCTATTGCCCCAGTCGACCAATGAGTCGACCAACAGAGACAGTAGCCTTCAAAAATCAAAATTTTTAGAATATGAATCCGAATTTGGTGGTTCAAAAGAGTACAAAATAAGGGGGAAACTTTAATGAAAACATCTAAGTCTATAGAGGACAACAAATCATTAATCAAATCAAGTTTCCAGGTTACAACTCAGGAATCAGAAAGTTAACCTAATTAGGTTAAACATAGATTATGACGGAAAAATATAACATGATCAAGGGTAAGGAAATAAAATCAATAGGTTACAATTCTAGTAAAGAAAATAAAGTGAGAGTCCTCTAACATGATCAAAGTAGGGGTTCTTGATCTTACCCAAGAAATTAGGGTTTCACCCTTTTTGGTTCCCATGAAAAAGGTTGAGATCACAGGAGGGAGGGAATTGATGATAGGCCAATTACAACAAGAAGAATTAAAGAATATTGAATTTAGATCAACCTCCACATTACCCATGAGGTTTCCCTCACATGGGGGGTTTACCAAAAGGTTCTCCTGATGACCACACAAGGTTAGGGTTTCCAGGATTCAACTGGCAAGGGTTGAGATCATGATGATGATCATAGATCTCAAAGAACATGATGAGATCATGGAATAGATGGTTGCAAGAATGTAGCATCATCTTCCTGATCTCAATCAAGAACAGATTAAAGGAAAGAAAATCAGAGATAGAGAGTAAAGAGATCATAAACATACCTTTGATGCAAGAGGATGAAGATTACTTGAGTTCTTGAGATATCAACCAAAGATGCAAAGGAATCGATTAGAATAGGGTTCTAACTCGTTCCAGAGGCTTAGGAGGCAGATGAGGCAGAATATTCCCGAGACTAGACTTAAATAGAGTAGCCACGACCTAAATTTCAAAAACAGAATCAATTTGTCGATTGATTGGTCAACTGGTCCAGTCGACCAATGAGTCGACCAATCAGAACAGCAACTTCAAAACAGGGAATTGAAGGCTCAGATCAAGTCCAAACATCAAGGGGTTTTGCACACACCTAAAGTGACATACCTAGTGTAAAACCCAGCCCTAACCTTGACCCGGAAACCTTGTTATTTGTAGGTCCAGTGACCCGAAGTAAAGTAAGAAGTCAGCTTTGGGCCATCCCAGTGGAGGACTTGGTGTCTGGCTTTGAATCCATGAGAGTTGATGATGAAGTTCTATTTATGGAAACTGAATCTTGATGAAGATCGGATTAGTTGATGGACTTGGAGTGCTCTCTATCATGGTTTGAAGGCATTTCTACCTATTAGGTAAGTCATTTGTTATGTGTGCAAAACCCCTTTAGGATTGGATTTGATCTGGGTCTTCAATTCCCTGTTTTGGAATTGCTGTCAGCATTGGTCGACTGGACCAGTCGACCAATCCACTCGACCAATGAGTGTTGTCTTTGGCAATTAGGTCTTGCTTGCTCTATTTAAGTCCAATCTCGAGTCTACTTCGTATTTGCTGCCTCCAAACTCTTTGGAACGAACCAAAGACCTCTGCAAGTCATCTCCCTTGCATCCTTGGTGATTTTCTTGACGGATCTTCGTCGAAACTCTTCCTTTTGCATCAAAAGGTATGTCTACACTCTCTTCTTCTCCTCCATCTCTATTTTTCTTTCCTTTTTGAGTTGAGACAGTAGAGGAGATGCTGCATTCTCTGTTGCAAACATCTCTGGACTTGTCTCTCATGATCATCCTAAGGATTAATGGCTAGAACAATGATCTTAACCATGATCATTGCAAGCTTTTGAAGGAATCATGATCAAACCATGATCTAGTCTTTGTTTAACTTTTGATTTGAATTCTGATCTCCTTGGATCTTCTATACTGATCATGTTAGTAGTCAATTGCTGTGTTTTCTTTTCATGATCCATGATCTATCAATCTCTAGTTGTTTCTCTTCTACCATACCATGTTTTCTTCATGAATCATGATGGTTACATATATGGTAGGTTTTGTTCCCTTATTTAGATTTATGCTTTTAAGCCTATTTCCTTGAAGATCTAAGTATGCTTTTCATGATACCTTTACCTGAAGCAATGATCCATCCTCCTATTGTTCTTGTCTTTGATTTCTATCTTGAATTCTTCAAGATCCATGGTTGATCTAATTATGGTAACTTTTTGTTTCCTAATTTGGATCTTGATGGCTTGATTAGATTAGTGTTTTGAGGTCCCCTTTATGTTAGGATACTACTGATGTAGTTTACCCCTTGATTAGTACCCTTTTGAACCACCAAATTCGGATTTCATATCTTAAAACTCTTGTTTTTTAGGCTCATTGTCTGCATTGGTCGTTGATTGGTCGATTGGACCCGGTCGATTGATTGGTCGCTTGGACGATCGACCAATCCACTCGACCAATGAGTACAACAACTCCAGAATTGGTCTGTGTTGGATGTTTTGGTATCTTTTCTGTTAGGGATCTTTCCTAATATGTTGTATGCACTTGTTTAGGACCTTCTTCTCAAGTTTGCCAAGATCTTACTTGATTTCTTAGGATTCCTTTGCGAGTTATAAAAGGTAAGGATGGTTATTTCCTTAATTACATAGATAGCATGAATCTAGTTTCTATATTTGAATATCATTGATATGTTTCCTTAATTAGATTCTTACAATGATATACTACTGTTGCATAACTTTGATTACAGTAGCATTACTTATTCATATTGAACTGACTCATGTATGATTTACTTACCAATTATATACAAGGTGATTGCAATTATTGATTTCTTTTCATATATGAAGTTACCATATATGTGATGATATGAATTGATGCATGTGTATGCTTAAGTATGGTTTGGAAAGGAGAGGTGTCCTTTTGACACTTCTGTCCTTGGACTACTACGGGAATATTATGGGATGTTTCCGGAGATGCCCTATGGACACCTCCCTAAACTGTTGGATGACATATCTAGGATTGTCTAGTAGTGTTTGGCTAGGATGTCCTGTTATGTCAGACCCTAATCGGAGGGGTATTGAGACCGAACGACCCGTGGTAGCAATGGGGATTCATGGGCGCTCAAGACCGGTAACCAACCCGTGAGAGGACAGGAATCACATTGTGGGGGCCATTTATTGGTAGGGTTGCATATGGTTAGACTTGGGCTCACGGGCGCTCAAGACCGGTAACCAACCCGTGAGAGGATGTGAGAGCTTCCCGTTTACCATATGTGGATGATCAATAGGGTTGATGAGTCCGTAGTCAGGGACTATGAGGACTCTAGTGTGAAGGATACCGGAAAGGATCGTCGGGGACGAGGAATGGACGATATCTGGATCGACTTGATGTAACTAAGTAGAAGACTTGCATTTGGCTAGGTTTTACCACGACATGCGCCGATACTTAGACCAATGGTGATGTGAGAGAGTGGTGACTTAACCCCTGACCATGGAATGTCCCGAGGGATGCCGGACCCATTACCAACTGATGATGAGTGATTGAGACCTTCCTAAAGAAGTACGGTGCTATGACTTAAAGCATGTCGCCAATAGAGACCAGCATACATAGAGTTAGATTCATTCATTCATTGCTTGTCTCATATCATATTGCATTTATGTTTGTTCGAAATCCGCCATTTATGTTATTATGGATTTAAGCGCCTTCTTGAGTTTCTTTGAAACTCATTCCTTTATTGTACAATGTTTGTTAGACTATTCTGCAGGTACTGAATACTATGACGATTCCTATGAAGAAGCGCAAGGCGATGAGGCATATCTCCAGGAAGGTGATTGCGGTTACAACAATTACATTGAAGATCCCGCGAGTGGTTATGCTCCGTACGATGCTTAGTCCGACCATTGAGTGGAAGCGTCCTTGTGCTGTTTATGAGATTTACACTTATAGGGATGTTGTCTATAAAGTGGAGAACAATTTAGTTACCCATTGTACTTGCTCTTTGGGATTAGATTTTGTCTAGTTTATTCTCTTTTAGAGCTACTTTTCCGCTGGTTGTAGAGTGGGATTTTGCCTCACTTTACATATCTGTTTTTGACACTCTGATTATATCTAGTACTCTGATTTATATATGATTCATACTTTCCTTATTGGATCTATGGTTTATCTTCCGCACTTTTATTGTTATTGTTCATGATTATGTTATTGTTTATGTGGGAGGTTGATTACTCGATAACCGATCTTCGGGCTGTGGATCACACTCTCGGGTATGCCAGATAGGGTACCGGCTGGGAGGATGTGACACCTAGTAGGTAGAAATGCCTTCGAATCAATACAAAGAGTACTCCAAGTCCATCAACTAATCCAATCTTCATCAGGGTGCAGTTTCCATAGAAGGGACACTGACATCCACACTCAAGGATTCCACTCCAGCCATCAAGTCTTCTACTGAAATGGCCCAAAGCTGACTTCTTGCCTTACTTCGGGTTACTGGACCTACAAACAACAGGGTTTCCAGGTCAGGGTTAGGGCTGGGTTTCACACTCTGAGCGTTTGGGCCAAAATTCTGGCCTTCGGCTAGCTGCCTATCCCTTTCGACGAAAAGCGCCTGAATGAGAGGTATTCACTTCTGTTTCTCCCACACGTCTCCTAGCCTCTACCTGATCAAGAGCCTGAGGAGCCACTACCTATCTGACCAATGTGCAGATCATATCCTGCATTTTTAGGAATTGGACTTGCATTTGGTCCATTTGGTGCTGAAGAGGATTCGGATGGTTTTGATGTTCGACACCATCAATCCCTCCTTCTCCACATATTTATGGGGATTGGCTTCCTTAGGGAATATTCAACGGATTATTCCCCTCTGGAAGTGGTGGATGTTTGCTATTTGTTGAGCCGCTGTAGCTGCTGTTGCCGATCTAGTTACCATGACTTCTTGAAGCGTTTCCCACAGACAGCGCCAAATGATGCGTCCAGAAATTGTTAAGCCGGATTCCTTGACAATGGCCTGCAAAACAGTCAAATGTGGCCCGACTGTGGGGGTCGGGAGGCCACCTCCGAAGCTTAAGTCAGTTACTGAACTAATCACCAAAGCTCTGGCAAGTTGCAGAGCATAATCATTAATACGTAATTGGAAAACGATTCAGATACCTCTAGAGTGAGTTGATCACCTGTTTATATAGACCTTACCTCCAACTCTCGACCGTTGAGTGAAGTCTCGATCTCTTTCGGTGACCGTCCGATCGTAGGTTTCCCCCCTAGATACTCGGGAACGCAAGTAGTTACCAATTTCGGCACGATTCCCTCACCATTCTACTGATAGTTGCCTCCTACAAGTCAGCTTCATCTACCGCAAGGTTCGGGAGATCATACTGGACTGGTAACTAAGATGCGGCACCCTTATGCTTATTAAATTAGGTTTTGGTGGGTCCCAGTTATGGTCTAACCTGGATGAAGATTATGAACCTGGTCTAAAGGTTCGGTGCAATTTTCCTCGTATCAGCTTTAAATGAGTAGCTCTAGTTAAGGGTGTCAATTGCGTGCGAAACGCGTTTAACCGTCTTGAACCGTCTTTGTCTAAAAGCGCACCATACCGTCCGTTCAAAATTGAGTGCGATGCGTTCCCGAACCGAATTTCTTCGGTACGGTTTGGGTTTTAGGTACTCATACCGTCGGTACGTACCGAATTCCGTCCGTACCAAATTAAGAGATATAAATTGTAATTTTACAATTAAAACACTTAACCTTTTCCCTATTTCAATTTTTCATTTCATCATTCACTTCTCTTCTTAGATTTAGTTGTTTTGTTTCTATTAATTAGGTTTATTTGCTTTATCTATGTTAATTTCAAATTATATCAATTGGTTGATCACAATTTCATTAGGATCTTAATGAACTAATAACAAAAGTAGCATAAGTTCATTCGTACCAAAATTGTACCGCACTAAATATCGTGTTTAAACCGTTTTCCCCTACCGATTTAATACCTAAACCGTACCGAACCATTTTTGTAAATACCGAAACCGTACCGTACCGTTCAAATTCAGTACAGTATGGTTCTGGTTTTTGGTACTCAAAGTTGGTACCGCACCGAAACCGTACTGAATTACCGAAACCGTACCGATTGACACCCTTAGCTCCAATCCTTTGACTGGGCTAGTAGTAGACCTGTAAACGGATCGGATTCAGTTCGGATACACCAGTATTCGAATCCGAATCTAATTAGCAAAACCGCTATCCGAATCTGAATTCAGCAGAAATTTAATGTAATACCCCCCGTATTTCTAACCCGAGATCCGTATTCCAGGTCCGAGAACCCGAAGGTCTAGTCGGGTGAACCTGTGGAGTATCCGGATTGAAGCCCATGATCCATACCCAGGACCCATGGATCTGGATCCTATGTCTGAAAAGCCTGCCTTGGCTGGTGTGGGAAATTCTGGAAGTCAAGTGTCGTTCAGAGATGTCCGGAATGAAGGTAAGATCTCCCCCATCTCTTATTTAGGGCTAGGTTGACCTTGGGTATCAACCCCCTAGTAAAAGCACCCTTGTATGGCAAATTACATGGGGGCGGTTACTAGTGGCGGTCGCTTAACCTAAGCGACCGGCCCAAGCGACCCTTGGTCTGTTTCGGGGATTTTGCCCTATTTTGCCCCCAGAGACTTCTATAAAAGGCAAACTCCGTCTCATTAACGATTACTTTATTCGTTATTTCTTATTTGGGAGTTAAGACGGCTGCGGGGAAGATCCGAAAGAATCTCCAGGAATCTGCGACGGTGGTTTGGAGGATCGGTTCTCTTCTTCTCGGCTTTACGGTGTGAGGTATTGAACTAACCCTTCGTTCTCTACTCTCTTATCTCCGTTAGTTTGGTTTTACCCTTTTTCCTCGTCCCTTGTGATTACCCCTTGGTTATTCTTTACCCTTTTTTTTAATCTGCGTGAGATGGAATAACCATAAACGGAACCACCTACGTGAGATGGAAAATCCAATAAAGGAGAGGGTTAGGGATAATCCCACGATGATAGGGGATTGTTTTCTCTTACCCTTTTGGCTTAGGGAGTGTTTAATTCGAGACTTAGGATGAGATTACTCGAAAACCGGATTGAAATCGAGTAATCGAAGCCTCGAGTTTCGGATTGAAGCTCACTTGTTTTAGGGGCGGTCACTAGTGGCGGTCGCTTAACCTAAGCCGCCGGCACAAGCTTGACTGCTGGTAAATGATGACCAAATAGATTTCGGTTTTGATTCAATTTGGTTTATGTGACTTATATATTCTAATAACCCTGTGTTTAGGTGATTCTTGTTTAAAAGAAAAGTCTACTAATAATTCTTGGATTCCATTTTACGGACGTTTCGGTATATGCAAGTAAGGACAGTCTATCTTATCTATTTATGTATACTTGACATGTTGATTTAGTAATTGTTATTCTTAATCTGTACCAATATATCTTCTGCTGTAGTTTCATATATAATCTTTGTCATACTACTGTTGTTTACTTTGATTTCATGTGTACTTTATGGTTTGTGATTGTTATGAGATGGTGGTAGTTGGTATATGATTATGATAGTTGGGGTATTCCTTTTGGGATATCTTGGCTGATGTTATCGGGAGGTTGTGGAATGGGACACAAGCCTGCTTGATGCCTTCAACACTATCATGATTAATTGATGACATTGTTAGGATGAGTCTAGATTGCATGGCTAGGTACCCCACATGCTACTACCCTTTCGGTAGGGGAATTGAAACCGAGTGACCCGTGATGTGGTGATGTGACTTGGTGGTCCACTTGTTGGTCATGAAATGGTAGGGTTGCATATGTTAGGGTTGGGCTCATGGATGTCCAAGGACCGGACCGGGTGTCGGGAGGAATCATGAGAGCATCCGCCCCAATGATATGTGGATGACCATAGGGTTATGGAGTAGAGTCCAACGGAGGTAGCCGATCCGTGAGGATTCTTACTCCTAGGTTGCGAAGGATCTTGAACCGAGTTGGTCGGTGCCATAGGGGATGTATCTGGACTTCATGTAGACATGTAACCATTATGACCTTGCATTGGATTAGAAACCCGGACATGCGCCGGTACTCATTACCAATGGTCGTGGTGAGAGAGTGTGGACTTAACCCCTAACCATGGTTTGTGAGCAGTGTGGACTTTCCCTTTTTCCCTGGATCCCTACTGGAGGTAACCGGTCCTTGCCGGATCGGAGTGATGAGACTTACCCGAGAGGAGGGCTGGTGTTTATCTTAAAGCATGTCGGCTATTAGAGACTTGCATAGTTAGAAATCATAGCATCATTCATGTTTTGCATTCATTCATATTCTTGTTGTATCATGGTATTTTTGGATGATGGATGAGATATATGATTGTTTCTTCTTGAGTTCTTTAGAACTCATTCCTTTATTCTTTGTATGTTTTTAGCCTTTACGAGAGGAAGGAATTGTATCGAAGATGGGTTGGTTCCCTATGAAGGAACCATCCCGTTTGAAGAAGACGTGGCACCGCCCGGTGGGAGATGGAAATAGCATGTGCGGGAGTTCTGCGGGTGCATGGAGTGCGCTTATCGCACCCGGTTGATGGTCCGGATTGGAGAAGAATTGGAGGACCCCTCACCTCATTAAAGCTGGAATCTAAGTTCATTAACTTAGAGAAACAAACTGGAAAGAAAGCCGATTTAAACCCTTTTATTCACGCTGCCCTCATTTTTGACTTATTCATTATTCTTTATTTTCTTTCCTTTGTTATTGGAGCATTTTGGGCTTCTGTAATTCATTTAATTTAGTTATTGGATATTCTTGCTCATGATTATCTGTATTTGTCTTAAATATTGTTGATAGACTAAAACCTGGGGTCTTGGGGGGGGGGGCCCCGGGGGGGGGGGGGGGGGGGGGGGCGGGGGGGGGGGGGGGGGGGGGGGGAGGGAGAGGAGGCGTTCGAATTCGAATCGGAACTTTATTTGATATCCGATAATAATTCGATCCGATAAACTATTCGATTATTAATTGGGAGGCAAATTTTGGCTATCCATTTACAGGTTTAGCTAGTAGCAACATATATGAGGAGAATCAAGAAGCTAGAATCTGGTTTCATTTTTCTTTATTTTTATCATGTACATAGATTTGAGAACTTCTTGGTAGACTCTTTAGCCAAGGGAGCCAAAAAGTTCAGGTCATCTAGAACTTGGTGGTAGTCTTCCCCCCCGGCCGACCATTTGGAAAGCTCTATTTTAGCCTCTAGTAATATTTCACTACAGAGCCTAATATAATTCTAAAGTCGACAGAAAAAGGATAAGAATAAGGTTGGAAAATTTTGGACTAGGGTTAGGATAAAATAGGGTTAATCTCCTATCAGGGTAAATCAAGGCAGGTTAGACTTAGAAGAACCATGATAGGTAAGTTAGGGTTGAGAATTCGTGAATCTTAGTAGGACCAATTTGGTCGAGGTCTAGATTTTGGTCTCTACGACAGTCCAGCTCAATTCAACTCAAATTGGTTGAAGTGACATATAGGGACTATAATTTTTTGGAAAGGAATACAAGTAACTTGAGAGTAGGTATAGCCATATAGAGAACAGTTTCAAAAAAAAGAATGAGAATTGTTTTTTCCCACATTTATAATCTGTTTTTTTTTTTGGCCAGACACATTAAACTTCATTCAAATAAACAAGTCTGAGGAGATCCTCCCAACAGATACACTGTACAAATCTGCTAGCCCAAGTGGGGGCTGCATCCACCAAACTTTAGACATACCCAAACAACGGACCCCTCTAGCTAACAAATCGACAAAAATATTGTCTGCACGAGAAATATGAAATACAATGCAAGTATCAAACCCCAACAAAAGGTTCTTGATAAACTGAATTAAGTTAAAACAATGCCAATCCAGAGCAGTGGAATCACCACGTAAACTAGAAATCACTGCCTCACATTTATAATCACATGTAAAATTATTTATTAAACAAGCTAACCATATAATTAGCAGTTATGAATCATTTTTCTTTTCTTTTTTTTTTTTCAGTTGAAAATTGTAATAACCATTAACCAGAAGAAAATGTAGCAGCTGCCTTTTCGGTAGAAAATACCCCATTTCTGGTCAACAAGCACCATCAAGAGTTCCAAGAATGAGAGAGATAAAAGAAAATTAAAAAATGCCACGCGATGGATATGAAAAATGCTGGGAGGTGGCGAGTGAGGTGAGGTGAGGTGAGGTGAGGGTGACAGTGCCCGCCCCACACGTCTAAATTAGATGTGACGCGCAGTCATTTTAATTTAAGGTTTCATGTATTGATTGAAAAATAAAATAAACACCAAATACTTGTTTTTTTTTTTTTTTTTTTTGGGTAAACACACCAAATACTTGCTGGATTCAAACAAATCGGAAAAAGAAATAAATAAATAAAGTCATAAAACTCTGGATGGATTTTCCCATCAAATAATTGTGCGAGTGCATCATACCAAAAAAATATTGTGCGAGTGCGAATGAACCGTACTAGCCAACGAAACCTTCACCCGTTTTAAGAATTAAGATTAACAACAGCGTGGGCCCACCAGGAAATTAGCACGTGTCTCGTTTCTCATCTCGCATATCCCGTCCTCGCCACCGCCTCGTGCGGGGAGAATTTGGCCGAATTCGGCGAAATATCGGCGGAGTTGTCGCCCGTGGCGAAACGAAACCAGGGGGCGAAACGATATTTACCAGATATCGCCGAGAAATCGGCGATATCTGGCGATATTTCGCGAGATATCGCGATATTTCGCGATATTTCGAAAAAATTATTTTTTTATTTTTTGTGTGTGTGATTTTGATACTATTTCTTGCACTTTTTAGGCGATTTTCTCGCGATTGTATCACAATCTTACCAATTTTATCACAATGATTCAAGACTCAATAGTTAATGTATTAAATGTAATTTGGAAGAAAATCTATATAGAATAACTTATAAATAGAAAAACTTTTTATAGCAAAATTATCAAGATTAATGAGCAATCTTACCAACTATATTCTAGTGATCTAGTTCTCAAAAGTCAACATGCCAAATGGGGTTAGGGAAGAATATATACATGAAATAATTTATGGAAACAATTTACATTATGAAGATATTTTGTAATAGAATCGTCAGTTAATCTTTCCAACAATGTGTCCGAATGATTTAGGCCTAGAAAGGGTAACACATTAAATGTGGCTAGGCAGGAGATTTAAATGGAAATATTTATTAAGAAATAATTTAAATTATCAAAGTCAACATGCCAAATGTGATTAGGGAAGAGTGTATACATGAAATAATTTATGGAAACAATTTAAATTATTAATGAATCTTATAAAAGAATCTTTAGAGTGATTTGATAATCGTTCCAATTATGTCCTAATGATGTAGGCCTCATAAGGTAATATATTAAATGTGACTAGGTAAGAGAATTTAAATGGAATAAATTTTAGAAATAATTCAAATTTACCACATATTTACATCAGATTAGGATAAGTATCAAATTTACCAAAATTATTGGTTAAAATATTCAAAAAAAATTGGGGGCGAAATTTCTATATAGGGGGGCGAAATATCGCCGAGATATCGGCGATATTTGCGGTCGATTCGATTTGGTAGCGAACTTAAGGCAAATCGTCGAAATGTCGTTCCCTGCTCGTGCGTCATTCGAATTTTCGGTGGGAGTGGGACTGTGGGACTTCTTGACTTTCTTTCGTTTTTTATTTATTTATAAGGCTTTCCTTAATTCCTGTGCCACCTGTACACTACAGCCTCACTTGGTTTGGACTTTGGAGTCACTTCTATCGAACGCCGTTGATTAATCGTACGGTTTTATTAATGGTGGCCCACCAATAATTCCCCAATTTATTTGAAAACCTTACCCCGTTAAAAGACTAATTAGTCAATTTACTGACAAGATGAACCTTTCTTTCTTTCATTACTCCTTGAAATCCTTTGGATTAGAATTAGACAGAAGAAAGTAGATTCAATTATGATAATATGTTAAAATGTAGAAGGTAAGGCTTGTGTTTTTCTTCTTTCGTTTTTTTTTTGTTTTGTTTTTGGGTAGAGGTATGGGTTGGGTTTAGTACATTGACACTGAATTTATATAAGTTCATAGAATATTCATTACATTTATGAGAATTTCCATCTTTCACAATGATCCCATGATTATTTTATGTACATTAGTGTTGAGGGGAAAAAATAATAATAATTATAATAGCTCATACTCAAATAGATATATCTCCTAAAAGAGGAAATGTATGCCCCTCGCCATTCTTTTAACGTGTATATACAAGTAAATCATAGATATTGTTATTTGAATTCCGAACCAAAAAACATAAATGTGTTTAGTATGTTTTTAATAATAGTCTATGCTTTTCTTTATTGGTTGTTCTAGCGTTTAAACAAGAATATAATATTAAATGAGTTTGATCCATTTTTACTTGTAATACATAAGTACTGAGCGAAAGAACATTATCTGATTACCTCATTTTCCTCAATTGTTTCATGTTCGTATGAGAAAAAAATTTGTTTAAAACAAGAATAGAGAAACCTCTATGAATTACACCCTTTCACTTATAGTGTTTAAAACAAGTTAAACGAATTTTTCTTCATAGTAATAAATGACTAACAACAAAAAGAACGTTACCTAGTTTTTTTTTTCTTTTTCTTTTTTTTGGTAGAAGCAAATTTTATTATAAGAAAATCCATGAGTACAACCGATAGACAGTACATAAAAAAACAAAAGCCAATGTAAATGAGGGGGAGGGATATGGGTATAAAAAAAGGCTTCCTGAGTGGTAGCACCCTCCTTAGCCAAAGCATCAGCCACCATATTGGATTCCCTAGGGACATGAGAAAAGTAAACAAATTGGAATTCTTGTGACATTCCTTGAATATCAGAGATGATGGGAAAGATTTTCCATGGCACCTCTGTGAGCTGTTTTTTAAGGATAGCAATTAGGGCAAAATTATCACTTTCCATGGTAACATGGGTTAAGGAGAAGTCTTTTGCCCATACCATTGCTTGGCGCATGGCCAGCGCTTCAGTAGTAAGAACATCCTAGCATTTCGTACCCTGACCGAAACCAAATAACATCTTACTCGCATGATCACGAGCGATACCTCCAAAACCAGCCCGATGTGTCTCTTTAAATAACGACCCATCAACATTGATGTTTATAATAGGGTAAGTGGGTGCCATCCATTTGATCAAAGAGTGATGGTGCTTCACTTCTAGAACCTTCTATGTATTTGGAGAATAAAATTGAAGGCCTTTCCAAATCAGAAAGCTGCGGGCTTCCACCTGCATATTTGAGTCTGATTTCAATAGAGTTGTATAGGATTTCCATAGGAGCCAAAGTACTAGAAGAATGTCTAATTTTTCCTGCTAGCAACCCTATGAGGCCAGAGAGTTAGGAGTTGGACAACCTTATTAGTTATCGAATCTCCTACAATCATTTCTGAGCAATGCAGATCATTCCAGACTTGTTTAGAAGAAGAACATAACCTGAGAATATGATCCAATGATGAATCATGATACCCACAGAAGAGACACTGAGTGGGGCAAGGAATCCCTCTAGCTGCAAGCAGAGATGCAGTGGGCAGCTTTTGATGCAGTAATTTCCATAGGAAATGGAGTGATCGAGGATGGATAGGGAGTTTCCACAGTTTACTCAAAACCTTCAGATTTAAAGGACACAAATTCTGAGCATGTAGAGAGTTAAAAGCCAACCTGTATGCCGATTTCACATTGAAAATTTCCGAAGTTGTCCAGTGCTAGATAATACGATCTGGGATGAGTAAGCGTGGTAATGGAATAACTAGAATTTTCTCCATTGTACTGCTGGGCCACCAGGAAGCAAGAAGCTCTCGATCACAATTTTGCGAACGTGGATTAATAAATTGTGCCACTATATTTGGACCAATGATTGCAAAAGGAAAACAACCCACATCTGGTGGATGATCAGGGATCCAATTAGAAATCCAATGGTTGATGAGATCCTCATTGCCAATTTGCATAAAAATGCCTTGCTTGAGAAGATCTCTTCCCTTCAAAATGGATCACCATCCCCAAGAGTCCGTCGGATGGGGTTGTACTTCCATACAAGAGTGATGTTTACAATATTTTTGTGTTATTACTCGACCCCATAAAAAATGAGGATGGATGAATAATTCCCATGCCTTCCGAGCTAGAAGAGCCAGGTTTGAAGCTTGAAGATTTTGAAAACTTAGACCCCCAGATGCCTTGGGGTTGCAAATTGTTGACCAGTCCACTGTGTGAACATGTTGTTTTTCTCCATTAGACCAAAAAAAAGGATCTCATCCCTTTATCCATATCTTTGAGCACTGCTGTTGGCATGTGAAAACAAGACATAAAGTGATTTGGCATTGCTGCAAGCGTGGCCTCAAGTAGAACCGCTTTCGCCGGGTAAGATAACAGTTTTGCCTTCCAACCCTGAAGTCGTTTATTGACTCTGTCCAATAGAGTAAGGCAATGTTTTTTCTTCAATCTACCCGAGAAGAGAGGAATTCCCAGATAAATATCAGCCTCAGAAGTGGGGGTGATAAGGAAACATGAAGATAAATCTCGCTTCATACTTGATGATGTGCTAGGACTGTAATGAGCTCTAGTTTTATGCAAATTGAGTTCTTGTCCAGAGTGCGCGCAATATGTCTGAATGATTTTGCCAAAGATACGAGCTTCTTGTTTTGTAGCCTGGCCAAAGAGTATCAGATCACCGGCAAAAGCAAGGTGAGATAATATCTCTCCACCACAAGACAATTGAATGCCCTTAAGTTTGCGGCATGATACAGCCTACTCTAAATGAGAAGTTACCTAGTTGCATCTGTATATCATGCAACCTTTAAGTTCTACATCTATTGCAAGTTCATGCAAAATGACAATTGTACCTTAATAAAAAAATTAAAATCCCTAAAAATAGGCAATCATTTTGCAAAGCCTTAATTTTAGACATAGGAGTCATACAACATACGTGAACAGGCTGCATATACCTTACGTTTGAATGCGTGGTCACGGGAAATAACTATCGCACCTCGATAGAAATATTAAAATCCCCAAAAACAAGGTGATCATTTCGTGAAGCCTTGTTTCTAGACACAAGAGTAAGCATTCTCTTTCCAGTGAGTAAAACCTTTATGCGCTACGTCTAAACGCAATGTCATGTGAAAATGACTACAACACCTTGACGGATATTAGAATCCTCAAAAGCAGGACTCTCATTTCGTGAAGCCTTGTTTCTAGACACAAGAGTCGTGCAATACACGTGATCAGGTCGCATTCTCTTTACCATGAATAAAACCCTTACACCCAGACAGAAGAGTTGTGTAGCACACATGATCCGGTAGCATTATCTTTCCCATGAGTAAAACACTTAAGCCCTACGTCTGAATGCAAGTCACATGAAATGACTAACGCACCTCGATGGAGAGATTAAAATCCCTAAAAGGGGTGATCATTTCGCAAAACATGTTTCTAGACACAAGAGTTGTGAAACATACATGATCTAGTTGCATTCTCTTTCCCCTAAGTAAAATCCTTATGCCTTGCATTTGAACATAAGGTCATGTGAAATGACTATTGCACCTCGATGGAGATTAGAATCCCCAAAAGTAGGGCGATCATTTCGCGAAGCCTTGTTTCTAGACCCATGAGTCGTGAAACATACGTGATCTGGTTGCATTCTCTTTACCATGAGTAAAACCCTTATGCCCTACGTCTGAATGCAAGGTCATGTGAAATGACTATCGCACCTCAATAAAGAGATTAAAATCCCAAAAATCAAGGCATTCATTTCGCGGAGCCTTTTTTCTAGACATAAGATTCGAGCAACATAAATAATCAGGTTGCGTTCTCTTTCCTGTGAGTAACTTACGCCCTACGTTTGAACGCAAGGTCACGTGAAATGACTATCGCACCTCGATTGGAAAGATTAAAATCCCTAAAAGTAGGACGATCATTTCGCAAAGCTGGACACATGAGTCGTGCATCATACATGAACAAGTTGCATTCTCTTTTCCATGAGTAAAATCCTTACGTCCTACGTCTGAACGCAAGGTCACGCAGAATGACTACCGCACCTCGATAGAAAGATCAAAATCCCTAAAAGTACGGCGATCATTTCGTAAAGTCTTGTTCTGGACACAGGAGTCGTGCAACATACGTAATCAGGTTGGATTCTCTTTACATGAGTAATACAGTACTATAAACCTCCAGGGTAAAAAGTAAAATCACAAACCTTCCACTGCTTTTGGATTGGAATCTTATATAATTTCAATGTCCTACTCCTACTCCTACGCTGTACCATATCTTGGACAACTATCGCGTCGTTTTAGTATTTTGACCAAATTAAGCAATTAATTAGAACCTTAAGCCTCAATTAACTACTAAAGCCTTTCCCAATATAAAAACCCTTTCCAAATTCGAATTCCACAGAAGAGATAAATTGAGGTGCAAATCAGAACACATGCAACAAGTGAAGAACCCCAGAGAGAGAGAGAGAGAGAGAGAGAGAAGGATGGAGGATTGAAGAAACTCATCTGGGTTCTAAGAAAATTCTCTTTGCTACCCTGTTTCACTGGTTTCCTCGTTTCTACCTCTCTATGACTTCTGGGGTCTGATTCATATTAAATCATTCAAAGTTTCGATCTTTCTTTCTTGCTCTGCAACTTCTAAACTTCGCAACTTCACAACTTCTTCATCTGTTTATCAAATCTTTCTTAGTAACAAGTCGATTCAAGATGACTCGGCGATGCTCTCATTGCAGCCATAACGGGCATAACTCGCGGACTTGCCCGACGAGAGGAGGGGTGAAGTTATTCGGTGTTCGACTCACAGATGGGTCTATAAAGAAGAGTGCGAGTATGGGCAACCTCTCGTCTGCTCACTATTCCTCTTCAGCGTCTCCAAACCCTGGTTCCCCTTCTTCTGATCTCTTTCGTGATTCCAGTGCTGTTGCTGGAGGTTATGTCTCTGATGATGCTGCTCATGCGTCTTGTTCTTCCAATTGCCGTGGAGAGAGGAAAAAGGGTAATTTTCGTTTCCATTTTGTAGCATTTATTCATATCTTTGAGTTTCGATTGATAACTGATATAAAGTTTTATTTATTTATTATTTTTATTGTAAATGTATAGTTGGAGTCTTGAAAAAGTATAATCTTCCTTTTGATATACAGTCTGAATTCTTTTTCTTCTTTCCTTTTTTTTTCCCCTCAGTATATTTGAAGTTTTTAAGGTCAATATATGATTCTGGAAATGGAAGTTGCTTGTATATTAAGGCTTTCACTTAACTTCTTTTTTCGTTTCTAATTGTTAGGAAATCCTTTTGATGAATCTGCTGCCTTCATTTGATTCAAGTTGTAGTTGATTTTTTTCTTCTTTTTCTGGGTGAATAGAAAAGCGTTATTTTCTTTTCCATCTTCCCCTGTTCTTATTTGTTTATTATTGAAGAACACCATTGTGTGGCTCTGCAATTTGACTATCTTCAATAAGTTTTTATGTGCTCTGTCAAATTTATGATCTGGTTCGTAGTTTGGTTATCTATAACTGAATTTTAATTGCTATGCTATTATTGATCTTTTTTTCTTCTCCTCTTCACCTCTATCTTAATATATCTCTTTTATTTAGTTTCAGCTAATATTACATTTATTGTTATTTGTGGTACTTAGTATTATTTTTTGTGATTCTTGTCATTTGTTATCTTTTCCTCTGTTTTTGAGGTCTTCATCCAAATTTTAATTATTTGTGTCAGTAACTATCAGATTGATTTTTCCCCCAGTTAAATTTTACTCGGTTTTTCTTAAGATCTTTTTCCCACCTTCTCTCCCCACCTCATAAATGATAATCTTTTTGTTATTAAGTTCATACAACTTTAGAGGTTATTACCTTTGTGAAGGGATTTACATGTTGTGATATGCTATCGTTGCTAATGCAATCAAAAAATTTTAATTGATCTTTTAGGGTATTTAAACTGAAAGCCAATCCAACCTTTCTGATATCATACAGATAACCATGAGAAAACTTACTTCCGCTGACAACAAAAATGGCACTTCTTATAATATCTTTGTTATCTAGGGCCTTTTTTTATACTTTAGTGGTCCTCGAGCTGCATCTTTGAACTTATATTTTGCTGCTGCTTATTTTAATTGGGGAATTTTTTTTTTCTTTTTCGAGCAAGTTTTGCTTATCAATTCCTCTTGTGAGTGAATCATTTGTGTTTTTTCTTCTGAAAATTTAGTGCAATATTGGAACTTGGAACCCACAAAGTGTACGTAGAAAGGAAGCATAGAGATAGTCGCATTTTAGTAATTTCCTTGCCAATATGTACATATTACTCCAGTGACTAAAGTTTCAGTCTGCATACTTGTATAACTGAGTTGCATATCATTTAGCCTCTGCCCTGTATCAGTCTATTGGATACTAAAGTATAGGTTATTTTGCTCTTTTGTTATCTAACTTGTAGTTTCCTTTTGTAATTAAAATATGCTCATAATCTATGAGATAATTAGGATCATTTGTCTTTTTTTTCTTTTTTTTTTGGTGGGGGGGGGGGGGGGTTAACGTATATTTTAATTGATACAATGATCTTATGTTTTGTTGGGTGGGTTTTGGCAAACCTTTTATTGATCCCCTGATAGGAAGAGGTACCATATTTCATCAATTAAAAACTTTATAAAAGAAGATAGCTGCACATAGCTAGTGTAGCATGACTCTTCTACCTAACCCCCCCCCCCCTTCCAAAGGGGAAACAAAAAAAAAAAAAAAAAAAAAAAAAAAGGAAAGAAAAAAGAAAGAAGAGAAGTATAACATGACCTCCTTCCCTTGTTGGTTGCTACATGTTAATGCCACAAAATGTTCTTTCTGCAAGTAGATTCTAGCTGGCAATCCTCTTAAGACAGTGGTCAGTTGATTTTAATTACTTCTTGGCATCTGAATGTAGATTCATGCAGAAAGAAAGGCTAGAAAGGTTTGCCTTTTTCTTTGGGATTAATCTCCCACCCCAAGCCAAACAGCTGCACCATTCCTTCCCATTGATTTACTGCTGTTAGCTCTGTATTCCTTGCATCTGAGTATCTGTGTTCTTATGTGCTCCCCTTTGCCTCATTTACTTTCTATTTGTTTTTGTGTCCAAGACTTATTTATGACTGCTTAGCAACACATTCAGGGAGGACTTGGTGCTTCTGCAAGGTTTAATGTCAACTGGAAAGAACTTATTGTTTGTCAAACCAAAAATATAAAGAGTAAGAACTATGCATACATGAAGAGGGGTTAGATAAGAAAGAAGGAATATATTGTAGTATCCCCCTTGTACTATTGGCTATTGTATCATTACGTAGTGCATGTTATGTATTCCCAACTATAAGTCATTCTGATTCTTTTCATTCACTGTTAAGCTTCTTGCTATGTTGTATAATTTCTTTCACATTTGTCTTTGCACTCAGTTTTACTCAATGGTCATTAAATTCATGTGAACAAATAGAGTTTACTTTCTCAAGGATGATTTGATAAGTTCTCAACGCCTTATAAATTGAAAATGTTTGGATTTATGCTTTTTTTTTTATCAGGAACTCCATGGACAGAAGAGGAGCACCGACTTTTTTTACTGGGCCTCCAGAAGCTGGGGAAGGGGGATTGGCGTGGGATTGCTCGCAATTATGTCACATCAAGGACTCCGACTCAGGTGGCTAGCCATGCCCAGAAGTATTTCATTCGGCAGACTAATGCATCCCGGAGAAAACGACGATCTAGCCTATTCGACATGGCACCAGATGTGGTTTGTTTATCATCCTATGTTTTTATGCTCTTAATATTTGTCCTTTGGCAGATGATCAGCACTCCAGATCTCCTGCTAAACAGATCACATAACAGGTTTAGTGCATCCTTGTTCCTAGATGAACTGGGGTTGTCAAACCAGTAATGGTGGTGATGAAGTTTTCTGCTTGTAGTATTATTGACCTGTTTGGTCAGCATATTTCTGAAGTTCCTCATTATTAATCTTTATCTTTGTTGTTATGATCTGAATTTCAGTCCATGGAGTTGGTGGAGTTGGCAACAGGAACAGAGGAGCACCTACCATACCCAACTTCTCAAGCTAGTGAAACAGAGAATGTTAATTCCAAACCTCCTCTAGGACTTTCCCTCAACCAAGAATGTGAACCTATGGAGGTAAATTCCAATGATACAGTTGCAGAAGCTGAAGAAGCTATTACACCAAGCGGTTTCCCATCAATGGTTCCTGGTTTTTTCCCGATGTATGTACCTGCCCCTTGCTCATTCTGGCCAACAAGTCTAGTGCCAGCAGGAGAAGAGAAACAAAGTGAGATTTCTCAGCATCAGGTCTTAAAGCCAACCCCAATCCATTGCAAAGACCCAGGCAACGAAGACCAACTGGTGGGCATGTCTAAGCTAAGCTTGGGAGAGGCTGCTAAGGGACGTTTACAACCTTCTCCCCTTTCTCTGAAATTAATAGGAGCTTCATCATCAAGGCAATCAGCATTTCATGCAAACCCACCAGCTAGTGAGTCAGAACTGAGCCAGAACACCAGTGTAATCCATGCAGTGTAAGGCAGTGAGAAGGAGAGTTTATTTCCTCCTTTGTTCTTGCTTATTGCCTTTTTAAACAAATTTACTTTGCAAAAGCTTATTTTCCTTATTCATTTTCCATCTTCAAATCGTAGAAATTCATTTTCATTTATCATAACATACTTACATATGGAAGACATTTATTTATGGAGGAAAAAAAGTGAGAAAAACAAAATTACATTTATATGAGATTGATCTTTAGCAGGTTCTTTCTTTATTTTCTTTTTTTTTTTAATTGGGAGTTGTGTTAGAAGGAATTACTCTGCAAATTGCTTCTGGTGATTGTCAGTACTGGCATGTTGTGAGCTACTGGATTCATACATCAAGTAGAAAAAGTAGAAGGGAGAAGAGTACTTTTCTGAATGTTTTTTCAGGCTCCATTTGTTTAATGAAATCTTACAATTGGTTCTTAGAACACTATCCACAGCTAGGTTGTGGCACAGCCCAGCCTTGCCATGCAATCTCTAAATGCTCTAGTCCATGAGAGATGAGCTCAATCCCTCCCATTGTGTTGGTGGACTTTTATCTGAGTATTCCTCTGGTGTGGATCGTTGCCTCAAACAAAATTCAGTTTCTGGATCCTATTTCAAGGACTTTGTCTAAGCTTAGTGGATGGAAATCAACTATCTTCAGTAAGATATGCAAACATATTCTTATTCAATCTACTGTGACTGTGATGCTCGATAGTGCTTGGCATGTTTGAAGTTACGATTCGAAGTCGTATATTTAATTCAAAGATTGATCTCCTCCGACATATTTTGGTGTTGTTACGAATTACTTAAATCTTTTGAGATCTATGATAGAACTGCGGGTTTAGGCCAATCCAACCCGATTGACTTGCACCTATTTACTTAATTTTTGGCAAAACCCATTTACTTGTTCGGGATATTATGTGTATCTCTCACCGTTCTTTCGCAAACTTATTGAGATTTAGAATTTTCAACTTAGGATTTTGAGTGAAAGTTTGTAGTAACATTTTTATATGTTCTTGAAAGATCTTTACGAAATCTTCTTCAATACATACCAAAACCTTCATTAGTATTGATGAAAATAACACATTGTATTGGCATTTGTGAATTACATCAAATCTCTGTCGCCTTGTTCAGTTTTCATTTCTACCCACGATTTCTTATGTTTCTTCTAACAATGTGCATTGTTAATAGTTGACACTAGCAATTGCTAGAGAGTAGATTCTCTACCCTGGTTGCTAGAGGATTGTGTTTGTCTCACACTTCTCAATCACATGTTTAGGAATGAGGTCCATTTCTAGTACACCTTGACAATACTCAGAGGTAAACTTTCTCGTAAACATAGAGTGGAGGAATGTGAGAGAAGCATAATCTTTTACTATGACGGATAGAACATCCCAACTCATTCTTGACCCTCCCTTGAATGTCCAGTGGCAAGAAAATAGAATAGCAGAGGCTAGATCTATTACCAAAGGCATCTGTTAATCATCTTTATGTGAATTCGGATAGAAACCTTCTATCAACTTTTATCTCCTTTTGCTGTCTTTGGATGTCATGTGGGCTACCCTGCCTAGACCTGGGAAACCCTTGTTATGCAGCAGCAAAAGTAACTTCGACACTCAGAAAAAACAAATTTGTATTAGACTGAAACTCTTAAAAAAAAAACTAGCGTTTCAATAATTACTTAAGCCAATATCTGACTTTACAACATAAAGCCTAATCTTAATGCGTGAACTAGGCATTGGCGCATCGTACTTGCATGGTTGTCTAATTTAAAGTTGAGATCTTCTACCTTATGTTATGCCAGTAGAGGATTGTTTTCACTATTGTTTTTCTAATACAAATTAAGGAGAAGATTCTATCATAAAAACTAAAATTTAGGAGAGGAGTCTAATTATTCTTCTTATTATCAATATCTAAAGGTGAACTTTTCTCTTAAATAAGTAATAAAATGTGAAAAAAAACACAATCTTCTACCCTGAAGACAAGTTAATGCAACTTTATAATATTTCGATTTTATTTTCAATGCTGTATGAAGAGTGGAAGCTAAATGACAGTGATATAGAATAAATAACATGGCCTGAACCAGTTCGGATAAACACTGCTTAAACCTGTTTGGATATATCTAGGTCGAACAAGACTAAGTCAAGGTCGGTTACACAAGCGTAAAAGCAGGAGATTGGTAACCGAAGACAAAGTGTTTAACTTAAACTCAATAATTCATATTTGAGGAGGACTCAATCACTGAGGTTAGTATTGCAGTCCAAGGAATGTCTTAGTTCAAGACAAATTCATACTGAAAAAACCTATATAAAGGTAGGGGCTTACAAGAGATAGGTACGCTGAATAGAACTATCACTATTCCAATTCTTATTGTTCATTACTTTCTTGTATTCCTTAAGTCGGATCTCTAACTAGATCGTCGGAGGTGAAAACTCGACCTTCACGGTCGAGCTCATTCTTGTAGGTTCATCAGGCTGAAGGGACGAACAGGATTGTGCAGCAACAATTGGCGCCGTCTATGGGAAATTTTGATAAAAAAGCCATTATGAGAACTAGATCAGGATTATTGATAGGAGTTGGATCTGACGGAGAAAAGGAGGTTGATCAGGGCAAAACTCCACAAGGAATTAACAAAATTCTTGAGCCCCAAATTCAGCAAGATCCTCCAATTCTTTCAGACCCTCCAACAAATCAATTCGCGACAATGCATCAAATTGACGAAATTCAAAAGGAGCAATCTGAGCTCAGAAAAAGAATTCTCATCCCTAAGCGAGTTGGTCAAGATGGCCATGCGTCATATAATCGCTCCCGAAGTAGATTCTCAGGATAAACAAAAAATTCCGAAGGGAAGCAAACATGATCGACCATTCGTGCTCGACCATCCCAAAAAGAGTTGCAAAAAGAAACGGGGAAGAAGACAGGAAAATCTCGAGCTTCGAAAGGAGTTATTCCAGAAGAAAATCCTCCAATCAACGATGACGGAGATTGAGGAAGCAGTTCAGATCCAATCCAAATTCCAAAAGAGAAAAAAAGTCACAATGGTCCAGACAAGCGAGACGAAGATATGAACAAGCGAATCGCCGAATTGGATGAGACAGTCAAAAAGTTGAAGAATCCTAGCAAAGACGAGCTATATGCTGTCTTAAAAGAGGATCCGTTCATCCAAAGCGTCTCAAAGGCAGAGATGCCAAAAGGCTTCAAGTGCCCTACTTTTACCGCTTTCGACGGATCGCGATGCCCAAAGCATCACATCACACATTATAAGTCCGTTATGTCTACTTTTAGACATAGTGAAGCAGCCATGTGCCGAAGTTTTCTTGCTTCACTAGTTGGAGCAGTGTTAGACTGGTATTTGGCACTTCCAAACGGCTCTATCAAAAGTTTCGACCATCTAGGTCGGACTTTCCTACTACGATTTCAAAGTGGAGTAGGAACCAAAAAGAGGGAGGATACCTTGTTCTCTATAAAACAAGGACGAACGGAATCTATTCGAGACTTCCTTGCAAGATTCAATAATCTGACCATGCAGATCGAAAATCTAGACGAGAAGATAGCTTTCCATGCCTTATACCAAGGACTCAGCCATGAGGGCTTGCTCGAGAGACTCTTGCTAGATATGCCTAAAACGTACGATGATCTCAGGGAACGATGCCACAAACAAGCAGAGATATCAGAAACGATTGAATCTCGAAAGAAGGAGCATCCAACCACTGAGGCAAGAACACAAAAAGAAAAACACCAACTAGTCAGGAGACCGACCATAGACCTGACCAGGGATGGTCGACCTGACCAAGTAAGGGCACCAGCTATGAGGAGATCGGAAATCCTAATGCAAATTAAAGATCAATGAATTCTCAAGTGGCCTAGTAACCTATATTCCCGACCAGAAGAAAGGGATAAAAGCAAATATTGCGAGTTTCATAAAGATCACGGGCACTGGACGGATGACTGCCGACAACTAAAAGCAGAAATTAATAGGAAAATATCTTAAGGGCAGCTCACAAAATACTTCCATCCTACCCAGCCAGGTCAAAAGCAAGCAGAAGGAAATAAGAAAAGATTGAGATCTCCGAGCAGAGAAAGACACCAGAATAAGACCAGAGCAAAGGAAGGAGGGAATCGAAACCAACCACCAATATTTATAGTGTTCGGTGGTCCAATAGAAGAATCAGTCCGACAAGCTAAAAGAAAAGCACGTTACATAGGGAACGCCGAACTCGAGAAGCCAATTGGAAAGGTTGTATCAGAACCAATCACCTTCTCGGGCAAAGACATGGAAGGAGTAAATACTCCTCATGATGATGCCCTAGTCATCAAAGTCATCATAGCAGGGACAGAGGTCCATAGGGTTCTAGTCGACATAGGATCTTCCGCAGATATCCTATCTTTAGAAGCCTTCAGAAAATTGCAGCTTGACGAAAGTATGCTCATATCATGCGGCACACACCTATATGGTTTCACAGGGTCATCAACTCGAGCAGAAGGAACTGTCAGATTAGACCTCCGAATTAGCAATACCCTAGAGATAGACTCATTCAGTCAAATTTCATGGTCGTCCGAGACTTATTTGCCTATAACGTAATCCTATGACGACCAACCCTTGTTGCTCTAGAAGCAGTAGTATCATCTTTACACATGAAGATGAAATTCCCAACCAAAAGGGGAATAGGGGAGTGTTCATCCGATCAAAAAGGGAGCCGACAAAGCTACTCCAATTACATGAGAAAAAGGGCAAAAACAATTTCAACCATGTCGGTCGAAATCAGAGATGATTAGGATGAAGAAACAATGCAAAGGGCATAACCTGTAGAAGAATTAGAAAGAATTCTTCTAAATACAAAACGAGAGGATCAAGGAACAATGATTGGAGTAGAACAACAAGGCCAAGCTAACCAAATTCTTGCAAAAAAATTCGGACATCTTCGCTTGGTCGGCAGAAGATATGCCCGGAATAGATAGAAAAGTGGCTGAACACAGGCTAAACATCGATCCTCAAGTGATTCCAATAATCCAAAAAAGAAGAAATTTTTCTTTGAAGAAACATGAGGCCATCCGAACAGAGGTTCAAAAGCTAAAGCAATCTGGATTTATTAAAACCATTGATCACCCAACTTGGCTGGCCAATGTGGTAATGGTAAAAAAGGCAACCGGAAAATGGAGAATGTGCACAGACTATACCGACCTTAACAAATCCTGTCCAAAGGATTACTATTCGTTGCCAAGAATAGATCTGCTCATTGATGCAACGGCCGATCACGAGATGCTAAGTTTCATGGATGCTTACTCAGGATACAACCAGATTTTAATGAATTCGGCTGACCAGAAGCACACAACATTCATGACTGACAGGGATAGTTACTACTACAAAGTAATGCTTTTCGGTCTAAAAAATGCAGGAGCAACCTACCAACGAGCAATCAACAAAATATTTGAGCAACAGATAGGCAAAACTATGGAGGGGTATGTCGATGACATGCTGGTAAAGAGTACATCTCAATCCGACCACCTCAAAGACCTAGCAGAAGTATTTGAGGTACTCCGAACATACAAAATGAAGCTTAACCCAGAAAAATGCGCTTTTGGAGTATCTTCAGGAAATTTTTTGGGATTTATGGTATCCCAAAGAGGAATAGAAGCTAATCTAGAGAAGATTAAAGCCATACAAGAGATGAAACCACCCAAAAGCATCAAGGAGATACAAAGTCTCACTGGTCGGGTTGCAGCCTTAAACAAGTTTATTGCCCGATCAGGAGAGAGATGTTTTCCTTTCTTTCAGACTCTAAAAAACATCTCCAAGAAAAGAATACCAGAATGGAGCGAAGAGTGTCAACAAGCGTTTGAGCATTTGAAAGAAAAATTGACTACTCCACCCCTGCTCGTACGACCAACCACAGGAAAGGAACTGATCATCTACCTGGCAACTTCGCCCCTAGCTGTTAGTGCAGTTCTAGTGCAAGAAGAAGAAAAACAACAAAGCCATGTGTCACATCCTCCTAGCCGGTACTCTAACTGGCATACCCGAGAGTGTCATCCACAGCCCCGAAGATCAAGTATCGAGGAAATCATCCTCCCACAAAAAAAAAAAAAAAAAAAAAAAAGGAAAAAAAAAAGAGTAAAAAAAAAAAAAGAGGGGCAAAAAAAAAAAAAAAAAAAAAAAAAAAAAGGGAGGGGGAAAAAAAAAAAAAGAAAAAAAAAAAAAAAATCAAAAGAAGTAAAGTGAGGCGGAAACTCACTCCACAAATACAGCGGAACATAGTATGTAAGTCTAAAAGGAATAACAACTAAATCAAAACATAAGAGTCTTCTATACTATAGATGACATCTTCAAAATAGTGGACTTCATCAATCCAAGCTGAGATGTTCCAATTCCACGTTGCCTTTAATCGTGGTACACAACTTGATCAACTGAGGGATCATCAGAGTAATCTTGATTGTCGCCAAAACGTTGCGTGTAGTACGCTTCATCGGCTTGTGCTTCAGTGTATGGTTCTTCATAGTAGTCAGTACCTGTAGAATAGTCTAACAAAACAATGTACAAAAGGAATGAGTTTCGAAGAAACTCAGTAAGGTAGTTAATCCATAACAACATAAATAACATGTGGCAAAATATAACAAGATGCAATGCAGTATGAAAAAGATAATGTATGTATGCATCTAAACTCTATGTATGCTGGTCTCTATTGGCAGACATGCTTTAAGTCATAGCACCATACTTCTTTGGGTAGGTCACGCATACGGCTCCGTTTGGTAGTGGGTCCGGCATCCCTCTCGGACATTCCATGGCTAGGGGTTAAGTCATCTCTCTCTCACATCACCATTTGGTCTAAGTACTGGCACATGTCAGGGTAAAAGCCTAGCCCAATGCAAGTCATCTACTCAGTTACATCAACTCAGGTCCAGATACTTCCATTCCTCCCCTCTCGAGATCCTTTCCGGTATCCTTTCCACTAGAGTCAGCGTATCCGACTCTCTCAAATACGAACTCATCAACCCTATTGGTTATCCACATATGGTAAACAGGAAGCTCTTATGTCCTCTCATGGATATAACTCACCGGTCTCGAGCGCCCATGAGCCCAAGTCTAACCATATGCAACCCTCCAATACATGGCCCCCACAATGTGATTCCCGTCCTCTCACGGGTTGGTTACCGGTCTTGAGCGCCCGTGAATCCCCAATGTTGCCACGGGTCGTTCGGTCTCAATACCCTTCCGATTTGGGTCTGATATAATGGGGACATCCTAGCCAAACACTGCTAGACAGCCCTAGGTATGACAATCAATAATTCGGGAAAGCGTCGATGGACAACCCCGGAAACATCCCATACTATTTCCGATAATGTCCAAGGACAAAAGTATCAAAAGGACACCTCTCAATCCCAAATCATACCTAATCAGACACAATCTCAGATCAGACATGACATACACAGTCGATAGTTCATCATATACAAGAGAGTATACAGTCATGATCTAATCGTTAAGCAACATAGTAATAAGCAATTCACATAAGCTTAAATGATAAAAGAAAACATAAACAAGTGCTACTGTTCTCACAATTGTAAATCAGAAATATAAAGTATAACAACAGTAGGTAAACTCATAGTTTCATAAGGTAGAAACCAAAGAGTATGCGATCTATGTAATTAAAGAATAACAGTCCTTACCTTCTAACTCGTAAAGGAACTTAGGGAAATCAAGTAAGACCTTGACTAAACCTGAGAAGAAAGTCCTAAACAAGTGTATACAACATGTTAGGAAAGATACATAGAAGGAAAGATCTCAAATCAATCAAAACAGACCAAGAATGAGGTTGTTGTACTCATTGGTCGACTGATTGGTCTACTGCCCCAGTCGACCAATGAGTCGACCAACAGAGATAGTGGCCTTCAAGAATCATAATTTTTAGATTAAGAAACCGAATTTGGTAGTTCAAAAGGGTACCAATTAAGGGGGAAACTATAATGGTAGCATCCTAGTATATAGAGGACATCAAACCACCAACCAAATCAAGTTTCCAAATTACAACTTAAGAACCAAAAGGGTTAACCTAAATTAGGTTAAATCATGAATCATGAAGAAAACACAGTATGATCAAGGATAAAGAATTAGAGGATGATAGGATAAAATTCTTGTAAGGAAAACACATTGATTGGCTATTAACAGGGTCAATAACATATATCCAAGAATTAGGGTTTCACCCTTTTTGGCTCCCATGAAAAGGTTGAGATCACAGGATGAAAGGGAAGTACATTGTTGGCCAATAACAACAAGAAAAACTATAAAATATTAAATTTAGATCAACCTAAATATTACCCATGAGGTTTCCCTCACATGGGAGGTTACCGAAAGGTTTCCAGAAAGATCATACAAGGGTTAGGGTTTCAAGAATAATTGGCTAGGGTTTCAAGAATTTAACTGGTTAGGGTTGAGATCATGAATGAGATCATGGAATAGATGGTTGCGAGAATGCAGCATCTCCTTCTTGATCTCAATCAAGAAGAACAAGGTTGAAGAAAAGAAAATCAAAGATAGAAAAGAAAAGAGATCATAAACATACCTTTGATGCAGGAGGAAGATCACTTGAGTTCTTGCGAGATATTAACCAAGGATGCAAGGGAATTGATTAGAAAGGAGTTCTAACTTGTTCTAGAGGCTTAGGAGGCAGATGAGGCGGAGTATTCCCGAGACTAGACTTAAATAGAGTAGCCACGACCTAATTTTCAAAAACAGAATCAATTGGTCGATTGATTGGTCGACTGGACCAGTCGACCAATGAGTCGACCAATCAGAACAGCAACTTCAAAACAGGGAATTGAAGGCTCAGATCAAGTCCAAACATCAAGGGGTTTTGCACACACCTAGAGTGACATACCTAGTAGGTAGAAATGCCTTCGAACCAATACAGAGAGCACTCCAAGTCCATCAACTAATCCGATCTTCATCAGGGTGCAGTTTCCATAAATGGAACACTGACATCAACACTCAAGGATTTCAATCCAGCCACCAAGTCTTCTACTGGAATGGCCCAAAGCTGACTTCTTGCCTTACTTCGGGTTGCTGGACCTACAAACAACAGGGTTTCCGGGTCAAGGTTAGGTCTGGGTTTCACACCATGTCTACTACGTGAGCCATGTACTCCTTGATGCTGAAACAAGATATCCAGAGGTAGACAAGCAAGCTTTGGCCCTGGTCATAGCAGCTAGAAAGCTAAGACCATATTTTCAGTCACATCCTATCGCAGTATTAACAAACTTTTCCTCTAAAGAAAATACTGCACCGACCATATTTGGCTGGAAGACTGGTATCATGGGCAATTGAGTTAAGCAAACATCAAATCGAGTTTCGACCACAATCAGCTATTAAAGCACAGGTCCTTGCTGATTTCATCCTCAAAACTTCAGAACCAGAGCATGAGCAAGAAGAAGAGGCTATCTCCGAAAGTATCAAAAGATGGATACTTTCGGTAGACGGATCTAGTAACGCACAAGGAAGTGGAGCGGGATTACTCCTGATTAGCCCAGAAGTATTCCAAATATGGTATGCACTACGCTTCAAATTCAGAGTCTCGAATAATGAGGAAAAATATGAAGCATTAATCGCAGGTCTTCGCATAGCAAAAACCCTTGATATCTAGAACATAGAAGTCCGAAGCGACTCACAACTAATTGTGAATCAAGTAAACGGGCTATATGAAGCAAAAGAAAAGAGGATGACTAGGTATCTCACCATGGTCGACCAGTATAGACCATACTTCAAAGACATCCAAATCAAACAAGTCCCTAGAGTAGAAAATGAGCAAGCAGATGCTCTATCCAGATTAGCTACGGACAATATGGATGCAGAACCAGTCGTATATATGGAAGAGCTCCAATTTTCGAGCATAAGTCTGACCGACCAGATGCACATACAGACCGATCAGGGTTGGATGACTCTCATAGTCAATTATCTGGAAAATGACTTACTACCAAAAGATTCGAAAGAAGCTCGAACTGTAAAACAAAGAGCAGCCAGATACACAGTCAGAAATGACAAGTTATACAAAAAGTCTCTGACCCGACCATTATTACGATGCGTAGAGGCTCCAGAGGCCACTATCATCTTAAAAGAAATTCATCAAGGAACCTGTGGAAGTCATATAGGAGCTAAGCACTAGCAGACAAGGTAATAAGGCAAGGGTACTATTGGCCCACACTACAAGAAAATTCGAAAACATATGTTTGAAAATGTGACAAATGCCAAGCACATGCTAACATACCTCACAATCCTGCAATGCCCTTAACATCAACCCTCTCTCCAATTCCTTTCGCTAGATGGGGGATAGACCTGGTAGGAAAACTACCAAAGGCTACAGGAAGCAGAGAATACCTAGTGGTTGCGATAGATTACTTTACTAAATGGGTTGAGGTCGAAGCACTGGCATCCATCAATACCAACCAGATGAAAAAGTTCATCACACATAATATCATGTATCGGTATGGTATCCCAAAAATCATTGTCGCCGACCACGGAAAATAGTTCGAAAATTCTGAGATGGAACGATTTTGTAAAGAGCAGGGTATAGAGCATCGTTGGTCTTCTGTAGCATATCCACAGAGTAATGGTCAAGTAGAAGTTACCAATAGATCAATGCTCAAAGGATTGAAGAAAAGACTAGATCAATCCAAAGGCAGATGGGTAGAAGAACTACCTAAAGTTCTCTGGTCTTACCGAACAACTGCCAGAACGACCACCGGCGAATCCCCATTTCGACTAGCTTATGGAGTCAAAGCTCGGATTCCCGTGGAAGTTAAGGTCGGATCTATCAGAGAAGAAGAATTCAATGAAGAAGCAAACATTGAAGGAATGAGGGCAAACATAGATTTCATTGAAGAAATCAGGGATAAAGCACATTATCATCTGGAAGAATATCAAAGATGCATTGCAACATATTACAATCGAAGGTTAAACCACGACAATACCTCCCTGGAGATCTAGTCCTCCGAAAATCGTCTGCTTCTGACCCGACAAATAAAGGAAAGTTAGCTCCAAACTGGGAAGGACCATACATAGTAGTACGACAGGTCGCACCGGGAGCATACAAGCTTTGAGATCCAGAAATTGAGCAGCTCATACCTCGAACTTGGAACTCGAATAACTTAAGGAAATACTATCAATAGAATAGTATCAAGTCCTCATAAATTTTTGAAATTTTTTCGCATGATAATTTTAGTTTGATGTCAAGTCTCAGTCATTACGTGTTCTCCACCTCTAAAATTTTAAGAGGTCCTATTTGATGAATAATAATTTTTGAAGTTATTTACTTTGAGAGTATCATTACAGCTCAAGTAAAAACTGAGCTACAATGCTCGGGAGGTAGAAAAAGACCCAAATTCCTTAGGCAGTAAAAGACCTAAAATTTTTTAGGCATAAAAAACCGACCTACTATGGTCGGTAAGGAATAATTCGAAAGACCTAAGTTCCTTAGGCACTAAAAGACCTAAGTTCCTTAGGCACTAAAGACCTAAATTTCTTAGGCACCAAAAGACCTAAGTTCCTTAGGCACCAAAAGACCTAAGTTCCTTAGGCACTAAAAGACCTAAATTTCTTAGGCACCAAAAGACCTAAATTTCTTAGGCACTAGACCTAAGTTCCTTAGGCACTAAAAGACCTAAAATTTCTTAGGTATCAAGAACTCACAAACTATGGTCAGATAAGGACGACCTACTATGGTCGGTAAGGAATAATTCAAAAGACCTAAGTCCCTTAGGCACTAAAAGACATAAAATTTCTTAGGCATCAAGAACTAACAAACTATGGTTGGTAAGGAATAATTCAAAAGACCTAAGTCCCTTAGGCACTAAAAGACCTAAACTTTCTTAGGCATCAAGAACCGACAAACTATGGTTGGATAAGGACGACCTACTATGGTCGGTAAGGAATGATTCAAAATCGAAACTCAAGGTAACCAAAGAACCTTGAGAAACTCAAAGTCTCAAGAGCAAAGAAAGAGGACAAACATGCATCAAATATCTTGCATAAATAAATAAACACCAAAAAGGTCGTACATACATATCAAAAAGACCTTAAGAGAATAAGGTCTCAAAAATAAAAAAATCTCCAAGTCTCAACAAACAGGGATTACAACAAACTAAGCTAGGATTTACTCTCCGGATTTTTCCTAGGTCGACTTGCTCTTCGAAGTGGAGGTGTCCGAACTTCCAGCCTTTGGCAGTGGATCCCAGTTAGAATCCAGAAATTCGGCCACTACAACCCCTTAAGGCTTGGGAAATCTTGGTCGATAAGCACACCAGCGAGGACGAGGAATTTTGAGGTCGTCATAGATACCAGGATCGATCAAGTCTTGGAATCTCTCCAGGTCCAAATCCTTGAAAGCTCCAATGATACCTTGATAAGCATGACACCGAGCATAGATATATCCTGGCGCAACTACTTTAGCCATGAACTTCCTATAGCTGGCTGTCTTGACCCATCTCTTTATAACCTCAAAGCGAAGCTCATTGGGAATATCTTCGAAAACACAAGGAGCTTTCTCCTCAACCGCCTTCATCAACTTTGCAACCTGGTGGTCCGAGCTCTCTAACTTGGCTTGCAGACTGGAAATCTTTACATCCTTAGCGACCAAGGATCCTTCTGCTTCTTCCAAACGAGTTTCAAGAGACGACTTGGCGAGCATCAAGGCTTCGTTATTCCCTCTCATTGTAGCTAACTCGCCCAGTAGTTCGGCCTCCCGAGCAACCAAAGAAGTGTTACTAGATTTTAGAGCTGATAGTTCAATCTCTAATTCTTTGTTGCGTTGTTTGATCTCTTGAAGAGAAAAATAATCCTGTCTAGCATAATCAATACTCTGACCCAGAGATTGGATCAAAGCACAAGCCATCCTGCAAATAAAGGATTAAAAAGTTTTATAAATAAAACAAAGGAAATATACTTCCAAAATAGAAGAAAACAAATACATACCTCACAGTAATACTGTGGGCTTGCAAACGACCAAATCCTTGAAGATAAGTCAGGTCGGATGGAAGGATGGCTCCCCTCAACCAATCATTGGCAACACGGGACATAGAACGAGGTTCGACCCCTGAACATCGATGAGCTAGCATCCAGCTACCAGTCTATTTGGAAAACATTGGTTGGTCTAGGGACCCTCTCTTATGAATCCGGGGTGTCGTCAAAAGAAACATCCTCGCTGAAAGAAGGATGAGGTTCAGAATCTGAAGCTTTCTCTGAGCCAACACTCGAACTAGTCACCTTCTTTGATGGTTGGGGAGGGAGGTCAGAAGGTTTTTCCTTCCTAACGTGAGAAACTTTCCCCTTTGAAGAGGAGGCAGAACCAGCCGGTGCTTTGTCCGGCTTGGTCGGATGTTGTTCCTTCACTTGCAACATTAGTAGATGCAACATCTTCAAAATCTTCGTCACCGAGCAACACTGCATCATTTTTCCGAGTAAGATAACTTGGGGAAATAATAAAGTGATGAAGAAACATAATGAACAAAAGAAAAGACACATCTTACCAGTCAAGAACCCCCAATGATAGAGGATATTCGGATATTCCGGATAATATCCATTAACAATAAATAAGTTTCGATCCTTTGGTAGGGATCATTTGAATACGATCCCGGGCTTCCTGTTCGGAACGAGCAAAAGGAGGGATGGCATCGGAATCCTCCCTAGGCTTTTTGGGCCACAAGGTTGGGAAACTAGGGGGAGAAGGAGGACGAACAAAGAAATACCTAGACCTCCAACCCTTGGTATTGGTGGGAAGAGTACCTTTCCCTACAAAATTTCCCTCCCAACTAAACTGAAGAGCAGTTCATTTGGAAAGATAAAACCAACGACTCTGTTCTTGTTTTTTGTACAGAAAAAACTAAAGAAACAAATTTAAGGTCGGCACCACACAAACCTCATCTTGTTTATAAAAACCCCAAAAGCATATAATATTACGCCAGCTATTGGGTGCTAACATCCCTAGGCACATCCCAAAACGATTAAGAATATCTGCAAAGATAGAGTGCACGGGAAGTCTAAAAGCCACTCACAAAGGCATCTTCGTACACTGCAAATTCTAAGTATAAAGCTATTAGGAATAGCATACCAAGCTCGGATAACCCCTAAATCATCTTCAGTTAGCTTGGAAGGATAAAAATTGGGACCCGAAGTACTAGGGTCGAAATCTATATGTTCGGAAGTCCTAGGACGACTTCTCTCAATAGCTAAAGCTGATGGAGAAAGGCTCCTTAGCCATCGTCTCCTGTTCGTACCAAACCGATTACGAATACTTAAGGAAGTTAACTCAGCATCACTAAGAAAGTTTGGACGAGCTCCAGGAGACAAGGTCGGATTCACAGAGGTATCACTCTCCGTATCACTATACCCAGAAGAAGGAACCCTACTACCCCCACTATCAGAAGAGGGCTGACTAGTAGAAGACCTAGGGGGTTTAGAAGCTACGGACTTACGACCCATGTTCGAAACAAAAGAACTAAAGACACCATTACAAAAACAGAAGAAAAAACAAGCAGAGCCAAGAAAGAGAAAAATACAAAGCAATCTTAGAATATAGCACAAAATCAAAAATAAAAACCATCAAAAATATCAGAAGGAAAAAACGAACTTACTGATGGAAGGAATCAGCAAGAGAAACCTCAATGAAGATGGGAAGAGCAAAAAATGCAGGCAACACTATTCACCTTCTTCACGAACCAGAAACTCAGACAAAATGATGACTACAGTAGAAGTGAAATGGAAGAAGGAAAGAGGGGCTTTTATACTTTATACAAGATCTAGATCCAAAGGAGGAGAAGGGAAGAGTATGAAAGAACTTTTGATCCAACGACTCCCAAAACATCTCCATCCAACGATTAGAAAGAAAAACCTAATATCTTATCCTTGAAAAGATTCCGATCAAAAGGATAAGATAAATAGGGGAAAACGGTTAATATTCACGACTTTTGAAATTCAAAAATGATGATGAAGTGCCATAAATACATGGCCACGTGTCGATAAAGGTGGAGCCTCCAAAAGTGATGCACTGTCATTTCCCGTTTCACGAAACAACATCTTGTCAGGTGAAGTCAGTAATGATATCTACAAGGTAGATCTCAAATACTCCACACCAAGTCATGTTGATCGGAAGCTCAAACTTGTTCGATCATTAAATCTCTAAAATTCAAACAACATGAAGTTCGAACTTCAGAGACTAGGGGGCTTATGATATAGAATCAATAACATGGCCCAAACTAGTTCGGATAGACCCAGGTCTAACCAGGTCAGATAAACCTTGGTTAAACCTGTTCGGATATATCCCGGTCAAACAAGACCAAGTCAAGGTCGGTTACACAAGCGTAAAAGTAGGAGATTGGTAACCGAAGACAACGTGTTTAACTTAAACTCAATAATTCATATTTGAGGAGGACTCAATCACTGAGGTTAGTATTGCAGTCCAAAAAATGTCTTAGTTCGAGACAAATTCATACTGAAAAAACCTATATAAAGATAGGGGCTTACAAGAGAAAGGTACGCTGAATAGAACTATCACTATTCCAATTCTTATTGTTCATTACTTTCTTGTATTCCTTAAGTCAGATCTCTAACTAGATCGTCGGAGGTGAAAACTCGAACTCCACGGTCGAGCTCATTCTTGTAGGTTCATCCAGATGAAGGGACGAACAGGATTGTGTAGCAACAGATAGAATGGTGAGTTAAGCTTGTTTGGGGCGATTTAAGTATGTATCATTAACCAAATTATTTTACTAACTAAGAGGCGAGGCAATTTCCATTTATCCAATATTTTATGACATCCAATTATTAATAGAAAATATGATTTTATATGAAAACTTTTCCCATCTTTTCTAGATTTTAACTTAAATTTAATTTGCTTAATTAGAACAAAATGCATTTAGCCTTTGGGTTTGCAAACTACTATATTTACACTTCTACAATTTATGATATTAGATATTAAGGGTGTTAATTGCGTACCGAAACCGTTTAACGGTACTAAACCGCGCCGTTTATTAGACCGTACCACATCGTTTAAAATTAGGTACGGTTCCGGTTTTAGGTACTCATACCGTTGGTATGTACCGAAACGTACTAAATTAAGGGATATAAATGTAAGTTTATAATTAAAATACTTTACCTTTACCCTATCCCTAATTCCCTGTTTCATATCTTCGTTTCGTCCTTCACTTCTCTTCTTAGATGTATTTGTTTTGTCTCTGTTAATATCAGATTCTATTGATTGTTTGATCGCAATTTCATTAGGATGTTAATGAACTAATAACAAAAGTAGCATGGGTTCGTTTGTACCAAAATTATACTGCACTAGATAGAGTGTTTAAACCGTTTTCCCGCACCGATTTAATACCGAAACCGTACTAAACCATTTTTGCAAATACCGAAACCGTACCGTACCGTATAAATTCGGTACGCAACGATTCTAGTTTCCAGTATTCAAAATTGGTACCGTACCGATTGACACCCTTATTAGATATTACTAACATTTCTTTATGCTTAACATTAGTAGTTTTAAATAGAAAAATACATAGTTAGCCTCTTGAATGTTCTTATAAGTGAAAACTATTGATTCTATCCCCCCCAAAAAAAATTTAAGAATCAACCTTGTAAGACAAACGGGGTTTGAGGGTATGGGAGGGCAATTCAAGAATTATGAAAATAAAGTAAATGCCAAGTCATGACCTTTTAGAACTCAAGGATACAGAGGTACGAGAGCCTATAGAACAGATCCTGTTCCAAATAAGGTCGTCAAGTCATGACTTAATCCCCTTTTTGTAATAGTAGGGATGTACTTTATATGCAATTCGAAACATAGGGGGCCTAAAGGTACAACAACAACAACAATAAGCCTTGTCCCAACTAAATGGGGTCGGCTACATGGATTCTTGCCCTCCAATCAGTTATGTTCGAGGCCATGCTAGATACAAGGCCTAACCTATACATATCCTTTCTCACCACTTCTCCTAAGGTTATCTTAGGTCTACCCCTAGCTCTTCTAGTTCCTTCAATATGGATTATATCACTTCTCCGTACAGAAGCATTTATAGGTCTCCGTTGAACGTGGTCGTGCCACCTCAAACGACTTTCTCTAAGCTTATCACTTAGGGGGGCACCCCCCGGACAAATAAAATAAGATGGTTTTTTTTTTTTTTATTTTGGGGGGGGGGGCAGCGGGTGGGGGGGGGTGGGGGGTTCCCAATCCTAGCCCAAAAATGGGGCATATAATTTGAGCCCATTCCCGCCCTGGCCCTAGTTCAGGGCCAATGATTATTGTCCCTGGCCCTAAGCCCTACAGGGCCAAGCCAAGCCCATTCCCGCCCTAATTGGCCCTAATTGGGCCGGGTCGGGATGGGTTGGCCCTAATTGGCCCTGATTAGCCCTGATTGGCCCTGATTAGCCCTGTCCCTAGCCCTAATTGGCCCTGTCCCTGGCCCTGATTGGCCCTGACCCTGATTGGCCCTAATTGGCCCTGTCCCTGGCCCCCGATTGGCCCTAATTGGCCTCCCGTCCATGGCCCCGATTGGCCCTGACCCTGATTGGCCCTAATTGGCCCTGTCCATGGCCCTGATTGGCCCTATCCCTGGCCCTGATTGGCCCTGACCCTAATTGGCATTGTCCCTAGCTTTAATTGGCCATATCTTTGGTCGTAAATATCAAATGTAAGACAGGTAGTAATTAAAATACATATTAAAGTAATTAAATACTTAAATTCCAAACTCAGTTCTGGAAAATAAAATAGTAAAGATGTCAACAAATAATCCAAAACTTATATTCAATATGTATTTAACTATTTATACCCATTTAGATTTTAGAGAAATAGATAAATCCAAATTTCTAGGGTTTTTTAATTTGCTATTCGATGAAAATTATGGTTATTATATGTAAGCTCGAAGGGAAAAAGAAAAAGATTTATCTCAATTCTCAATTAATTTCTAGCTTCTAAGACAATGGTTAAACTTCATTCCAAATTTTTAATTTGTCTTTCCCCCAAGTCTCTCTCTCTCTCATTCTGTTTTTTCCTTTGGTTTTTCTCCAGCAACAAAGAGTTAAAATTATTCATGAAATAAAATAAGTAGAGAGAAAAATTGTAATTAAATTTAGGCATATTTGAAAGTCAAGTCAATTATAGAGAATGTCACACAAACTCTTTTTGTAAACTTAGAAACATCAGAGATTCAGAATTCAAAAGGAATCTGATAAATGAAAATTTTATCTTCAAAGTCAAGAACTTAAGCCGTAGGTAGGTATGTTTTCATTCACAACTGTCTTTATTCAATACAAAAAAAATCATATTCAAAACCTTGTTAACAAGTAAATCGACGATAATTTAGTATTTAACAAAAAAAAAGAGTATTTTTTTCATAGTTAAAGAAAATGATGTTTTAGTTACAAACATAGCTATATGTTTTTAATAAAAAAATTTTGAAATATCACAGTAGATTTGTTAGATATTCATGATGAGAAGTTGGGGTATAGATTTGTTAGATATTAATTCTTTATGTAATAGTTTTTATTATTTATAATATATTATCTCGCCTTAGTCAAAAAACAAAATCAATATTTTATTGAACTAAAAATGACTTTGTTGGAAAAATAAAAATTACCTTAAAAATAATATAAAAAGTGAATTTATAGTATAATATGATCAAAGTGACTAAATGTCAAAATCAAGACTCATATCAATGTTAGTATGAAGATCAGGGTAAAAATCTAGTACTATAGTAAATGATCATCGTCAAATTAATATTAAGATTAGAGCCAAAATTAGGGTCAAGATCAGGGCCAAAATCAAATAGATTTTTATTACATTAGTAATGAAGTTATAATTTATTTTTATTAATTTTCTACAAAACATGATCATGTTTCTAAAATTTGACACGTGTCGAGTATCCACCTATATGTATTACAATTAATTCCTCTCCATGTGGGTGGAGGGTCCAGAGTCTTTAGACTCAAATCAAGGCCAGGATCAGGGTCAGGATCAGGGCTAATATCAAGGCCAAGATCAAGGCCAGGATCAGGGCCAACATCAGGGCCAGGATTAGGGCCAGGATCAGGGCCAAGATCAGGGCCAAAATCAGGGCTAGGAGGTCGGGGGGGCCAAAATCGGGGCCTGGGTCGGGGCCAAGATCGGGGCCAAAATCAGGGCCTGGGTTAGGGCCAAAATCAGGGCCAAGATCAGGGCCAAAATCAGGGCCAAAATCAGGGCCTTGGTCAGGGCCAAAAATCAGGGACGGGCCGGGATGGGCTGGGCGGGCCAGAGAGTAATCCCAGGCCCGCCCTTGGCCCTAGTTCAGGGCCAGAATATTTTGGCCCTAACCCGCCCTTAGGGCCAAAATCTTTAGCCCAAGCCCTATTCGGGGGGGGGGGGGGGGGGGGGGGGGGGGGGGGGGGGGGGGGGGCAGGCGCCCAAAGGGGGGGGGGGGGGGGGGAAAAAAAAAAAATGGAAGGGGAGGGAAAAAAGAAAAATGGAAATTAAATTTTTTTATTTATATATTTATTAATTTATTTTTTATTTTATTTTTGGTGTGGGGGTGGGGGGGGGGGCTGGTGGCTTGGGGGGGTTGGTGGTTGGTTGGTTGTGGTGGTGGTGGTGGGGTTTGGGATCACAGTCTTCTTAAATTTAAAAACTCATGGTCCCGGATCCATTAATCTATGGAATTCTCCATCTGGCCCTTTCAAGTTTTCACCTTGTCGCATTATTCTATTTGGTTTTGGGTCAGGAGTGGAAAATAACAATTTTAAGGAAGGGGTGTAAAATGCTTTTGAAAATAATTTCAAAGTAAATAACTTGTCAAACATTGTCATCTACATTTTTACCAATCTAACCTCATTAGAGAAAATTTGGTATCATAATATTTCAAACTATTTCATCCTAATAGTAAAACAGTGAGCTCATAGTTGAAAGCTTCCTTCCACATAACTAAAGTCTGTGCAGCCTTAACCTAACAATTTTGGCTAAAAATTGTTTGGATATATGACACCTAAAATCTATCTGTCAATAAAAAGTTTCTTTATCGAAAGTTTGACTTTCAATAAAAAGTTTCTTTTCTAGGAGACATTTCTTTAACTTCTTTTTATTTAAGTAAAAAGACATTTCTTTTAATTTTCAGAAGTAGATTTACAAGATAATTAAACATAAAAATATTCATCCAAAACCTATTTATTTGGTTAATCAACATCCTTCTCTCCAAAATCTAAGAAATTTATACGAAAAGGGAAAATAAAAAGTTAACCTTATTTTTGTGATCAATTTTGGGAAATTTATTTGATTTGGGGATGTAACCTGTGCTAACACTTAAACGAATTTATATTTCTCCTCATTAGAATTTACAAATGATAACCATGAGAGCTGATGAAGTGGGAAACCTTGAGGATAGAGAGCTACCACAAAGTGATTACTTCAGATAATGGGGAGGTACATTAGGAGAAGTGGTAAGAAAGGGATACACTTGTATTGGAACTCAATTCTAGTAAATCATATAGATAACTCTGATCAGTCATCTCACCAAAAAAAAAAAAAAAAACTCTGATCAGTCATGGAAAAAGATCATATTTGGGGATGGGTACATCAACTGGGTTTGTGACTACTCCATCCATGTCTCGACTTATCCTCTCTCCATTTGTGTTTGAACATTCCAACACTCCATCTCTGAGAATATCATTCCAATGGTGCAGTCAGATCCAAAGTGCTCTTCAAGATACTTCAGAAAACTCAGTTAAAAAAATGCACACCTAACAGAATGAAGAGAGGAACAGAAACCCATTACACAGTTTGCTGATTTTACTTATCAAGATTTTACTCTTTCAAGGCCTTCTGTTAGTCCGATTACAAACAGATGTACAGGATACCTGGACAGAAACAGAGCCTATACAGCCAAAAGATAGATTGGGGTTCTTGAGACATGCTTCAACAGATACAAAGCAGGTAAAAGATGGAACAGAAAAAGGAACAAAAATGACACCTAGATGCTTATCAGTAACCTGCAATTTCTTGTGTATATGCAATTTAATTTCAGCTAGAGTCTCACCTTTCCGAATGATCAACACAAATGGATGTCCAAACTACTGTAAAAGATGTTGAAACCCCAATGTTTAGACATTAGATATAACGTAGACTTTGACAATTAAAATTACCTATAAAGAACTACGACACTCAAATAGGAGTGATGGCACTACTATTATTATGTACTCAGGATTTATATTTTGTGGAGTGGTAAACATGAATCGAGCATTCCTGGGGACTGCAATGCTCTTTGTTGGCCTCTTAGGCTGGGGATACTACAAACCGATAGACTAGAAAAGCTCTTCAACAAACCTATCCTTTTCCTCCTCAGAAGTTTTAGCCAAATGGGTCCCTACTACATTGATACTTGCCCTCTGATGCGTCCAAAATCTGCTCAGCCCTTGGATCTCCACGTGATGTCCTGCAAAACGAAAGCGTCAGATGTGGCCCAACCGCCGGGGTCGGGAGTCCACCTCCGAAGGCTAAGTCAGTTGATGAACTTAATCACAAACGGCTCTGCTAGAAGCTCAGAGCTAATGAATGAAGAAACGGGAAAGGTGATCTAGATAGCAGGACGCTGATAGTTTGGATCTATTAGTATGTATCTGAACCTGAGTCTCAGATAGTATTCTTTTTGATCGATTGATCCGTCCCTCACCTTGTATGGTAGTGAGGTTTATATAGAGTGTACCTTCAAATCTCCTTCGTTGGATGCACTCGAGCCTTCTTCGGGTAGTCATTGGATCTTATCAATGAGATCCGTTGAGCGATAGACTTCTACTAGTTTGGGCTAGTAGAGGACTCCTGAGGTAACCGTTAGGTTATGCGATAGTTATCCCTTTGATGATGATTATCTGCAGCCGTCAGTTTGAGTCTGCTGTCATCAGGGTGATTACCCTAATCCATAAGTAAGATTAGGGCACGCTTGCAGCCGAATAATCTTTCTTCTTCGGCAAGCCATCTTCCGGATCCGGCTTGCTCGGGAGCGATTCGGTTTTCTCCGTCTCGACCGGGGTCGAGGGTCGGACCAAGTATGAACCCGGTCTGATCATAAACTCTCCATATCACGAGCCCCCCAGACCAAGCGTTCGGTCGATCCCGAGGGCTTGGTTTTTTAACTGGGGTTCGTCGTCGGGTGATGATCTCTGCGTGCTTCATTAAATGTCATATCACATTTAATGCGGTGGTCGCTTTTTCTCGAGCGTTGTGAGTGTAAGGCCACGTATCTCCGTTGCAGTTGATCTGTCGTGGCTCACGTCATCCAAGCGACGGTTTCCGAACGCCTATTTCGGATTCGTGAGTTCAAACTTTCAAAACGTCTTTCAATCTTGATCGTTGATTTTGAATCAATCTCGATCGTTCAGATTCCCGAACACTCGTGCGGGAGTTTTAAAAGCGGTTCGTTGTCTTCGTAGGTTTCATTCTTCCTGTCTGGAATTTGAACCTTTGTTGTGCCTTCGCGCCTTTCTGCTCTCAAGCTTCCGTCTCCTTTGAATCGGTAAGTTTCTTGGTCTTTTCTTTTTGTAGTTTCTTGAAACGAGTAATGGCGGACGATAGGGCTTCTTTAGTACCCCATGTTGGTGATAGCGGTGATGCTTTTGCTTCTCCTGCTCCCGAACAGTCGGATAGTGATAACAAAACCCTAACCGTCCTCTGGCAGGAGTTCGCTGAAGTTTCTCAAAAAGGTTTTGAAAGAAAAACCGAAACTTCTCCTGTCCTTCTCGAGTCTGGATCTTCCAAGATTGTCGAGTCTTCTAGGCAGCCTCAAACCTCCGGGTCCAATGGTGGGCCTGGCTCTCATTCCTTCCATTTACAATGGAGAAACCCTTCTTTCAGCTGTCCAAGATTTTGACCTTCCTTCCTCTTATCGAGTTAGGGCTCCCCACCCCGATGAGAGGGTTGATTCATCCCTTTCGGGTGAATTTTCTCTGTACATAGATGCCTTTGGAAAGCGGGGTTCGCTTTCCCTTTTTTAATCCTTTATTCTCCACGAGTTTTGAATCATTGGAACATTTGTCCCGGAATGCTCCTCCCCAATAGGTGGCGTCTCATCGTCGGCTTCTTGGGTTTGTGTTTTGAGCTTGGCATTACGCCATCTCTTTCTCTTTTTGTACATTTTCATGTTCTTTCTATCTCCCATCCTCCCGGATGGGTCTTTCTTTCCAAACGCAATAAGGCTGAACTTGATTGGAGGGGCAGCATCCTTGTTAAAGGAACTTGCCCTTCTAACCACAAAAGATGGCGCGAATGATACTTTTTTCTGTCGAGCGCCTCCATCAGATCTTAACTTCCCGACCACCTGGAGGAGGTTTACTTCTTCGTCCGAAAGTAACCGGGGCCTTCCCTTATCCAAAGAAGACGCGGCGGCCATCAGGAAGATCAAATCCATTCCGTGGTATCAAGAGATACATGGATATGAAATGGAGTATAATTCCATCCTTCGATCTTGGGGCTTGGCTCATTGTGAGCTTCTAACCATCATCCTTTGATTTGGTGAAGTGATATGTCTTGAATTCGATTCTTGTCCTTCTTCTTTGCGGTGCCTCCCCGAGAACGAACCCCCGAAAGCCTGCGGGTGAAGGCCGCTAGGGCCGTTGTGACAGCCGAGCAACGATCGCCCGGGGTCTTGATTGCAGAGTCAAGAGGCTCCCCTCCCCCCCCCCCCCCCCCTGGGGGGGGGGGGGGGGAAGGGGGGGGGGGGGGGGCGGGGGGGGGAAGGGAGGAGAAGGGGGGGGGGGGGGGGGGCCCCGCCCCCCCCCCGAGGGCCAAGGGGGGGCCACCCCCCCCCCCCTTGGGGGCGGGTGGTTTTTTTTTGGGTGCGGGGGCGAGAAGTGAAAAAGGAGAGGGGGTGGTTTTTGGGCCATCCCAGTAGAGGACTTGGTGTCGGCTTTGAATCCATGAAAGTTGATGATGAAGTTCTATTTATGGAAACTGAATCTGATGAAGATCTGATTAGTTGATGGACTTGGAGTGCTCTCTATCTTGATTTGAAGGCATTTCTACCTATTAGGTAAGTCACTTGACTTGTGTGCAAAACCCCTTTAGGATTGGATTTGATCCGGGCCTTCAATTCCCTGTTTTGGTCTTCTTTATCGGCATTGGTCGATTGATTGGTCGTTGGGCCGATCGACCAATCCACTCGACCAATGAGTCTTTGTCTTTGGCAATTAGGTTGTTCTTGCTCTATTTAAGTCCAATCTCGAGTCCACTTCGTATTTGCTGCCTCCAAACTCTCGGAGCAGACCAAAGACCTCTGCAAGTCATCTCCCTTGCATCCTTGGTGTTTTCTTGACGGATCTTCGTCGAAACTCTTCTTTTTGCATCAAAAGGTATGTCTACTCTCTTTTCTTCTCCTCCATCTTTGTTTTTCTTTCCTTTTTGAGTTGAGGCAGTAGAAGAGATGCTGCATTCTCTGTTGCAAACATCTCCGAACATGTTCTCATGATCATCCTAAGGATTTGAGGCTAGAACAATGATCTTAACCATGATCATTGTAAGCTTTTGAAGGAATCATGATCAAACCATGATCTAATCTTTGTTAAACTTCTGATTTGAATTCTGATCTCCTTGGATCTTCTATGATTGATCATGTTAGTAGTTAATCGCTGTGTTTTCTTTTCATGATCTATGATCTATCAATCTCTAGCTGTTCTCTTCTACCATACTATGTGTTCTTCATGAATCATGATAGTTACATATATGGTAGGTTTTATTTCCTTATTTAGATTTATGCTTCTAAGCCTTGTTCCTTGAAGATCTAAGTATGTTTTCATGATACCATTACCTGAAGCAATGATCCATCCTCCTATTGTTCTTGTCTTTGATTCCTATTTCGAATTCATCAAGATCCATGGTTGATCTAATTATGGTAACTTTTTGTTTCCTAATTTGGATCTTGATATCTTGATTAGATTGGTGTTTTGAGGTCCCCTATATGTTAGATTACTGCTGATGTAGTTTACCCCTTGATTAGTACCCTTTTGAACCACCAAATTCGGATTTCATATCTTAAAACTCTGTTTTTTTTAGGCTCTATGCATTGCATTGGTCGTTGATTGGTCGCTTGGACCAGATCGACCAATCCACTCGACCAATGAGTACAGCAACTCCGAAGTGGTCTGTGTTGGATGTTTTGGTATCTTTTCTGTTAGGGATCTTTCCTAATATGTTGTATATACTTGTTTAGGACCTTCTTCTCAAGTTTGCCAAGATCTTACTTGATTTCTTAGGATTCCTTTGCGAGTTATAAAAGGTAAGGATGGTTATTTCCTTAATTACATAGATAGCATGAATCTAGTTTCTATATTTGAATATCATAGATATGATTCCTAAATTAGATTCTTACAATGATATACTACTTGTTGCATAACTTTGATTACGGTAGCATTACTTATTCATATTGAATTGACTCATGTATGATTTACTTACCAATTATATACAAGGTGATTGCAATTATTGATTTCTTTCCATATATGAGGTTACCATATATGTGATGATATGAATTGATGCATGTGTATGCTTAAGTATGGTTTGGAAAGGAGAGGTGTCCTTTTGACACTTCTGTCCTTGGACTACTACGGGAATATTATGGGATGTTTCCGGAGATGCCCTCTGGACACCTTCCTAAACTGTTGGATGACATATCTAGGATTGTCTAGTAGTGTTTGGCTAGGATGTCTGTTATGTCGGACCCTAATCGGAGGGGTATTGAGACCGAACGACCCGTGGTAGCAATGGGGATTCATGGGCGCTCAAGACCGGTAACCAACCCGTGAGAGGACGGGGAATCACATTGTGGGGGCCATTTATTGGTAGGGTTGCATATGGTTAGACTTGGGCTCACGGGCGCTTAAGACCGGTAACCAACCCGTGAGAGGACGTGAGAGCTTCCCGTTTACCATATGTGGATGATCAATAGGGTTGATGAGTCCGTAGTCAGGGACTATGAGGACTCTAGTGTGAAGGATACCGGAAAGGATCGTCGGGGACGAGGAATGGAAGTATCTGGATCGACTTGATGTAACTAAGTAGAAGACTTGCATTTGGCTAGGTTTTACCACGACATGCGCCAGTACTTATACCAAATGGTTGTGAGAGAGTGTGTTGACTTAACCCCTGCCATGGTTTGTCTGAGGGATGAAGGACCCATTACCAATCGGCTGCTCAAGACCGGTGAAATGATCCGTGAGAGAATCCAAGATATCTCAAATGGTTGAGGATGTGAGTGGACTTTCCTAAAGAAGTACGGTGCTATGACTTAAAGCATGTCTTCCAATAGAGACCAGCATACATAGAGTTAGATTCATTCATTCATTGCTTGTCTCATATCATATTGCATTTATGAGTGTTCTGGAATCCTGCCATTTATGTTATTATGGATTTTAAGCGCCTTCTTGAGTTTCTTTGAAACTCATTCCTTTATTGTACAATGTTTGTTAGACTATTCTGCAGTGCTGAGTGTTATGACGGTCCCTATGAAGAAGCGCAAGGCGAAGAGGCATATCTCCGGGGAAGGTGATTGCGGTTACCACAATTACTCGAAGATCCCGCGAGTGGTTATGCTCCGTACGATGCTTAGTCCGACCATTGAGTGGAAGCGTCCTTGTGCTATTTATGAGATTTACACTTATAAGGATGTTGTCTATAAAGTGGAGAACAATTTAGTTACCCAATGTACTTGCTACTGGGATTAGATTTTGTCTAGTTTATTCTTTTAGAGCTACTTTTCCGCTGGTTGTAAAGTGGGATTTTTGCCTCACTTTACTTATCTGTTTGACACTCTGATTATATCTAATATTCTGATTCATTTATGATTCATTCTTTCTTTATTGGATCTATGGTTTATCTTCCGCACTTTTATTATGATTGTTCATGATTATGTTATTGTTTATGTGGGAGGTTGATCACTCGATACCTGATCTTCGGGCTGTGGATCACACTCTCGGGTATGCCAGATAGGGTACCGGCTGGGAGGGCGTGACAAAGAGGAGGCATGACACAATTGATGCTCCCTCCAACAAAAAATCCAAAGCTTTGATGGATGGTGAGGAGGTCTTCATCCCCCAGTGGACCCTGAAGATGACCGACAGGGTCACTCGGGATCCTGAGAAAGGCTGCGAGTGGAGCTCCCTTAGTCTTGCTCCTTCTGATCGCCAGGAGTTTGAAGCCCTGGATGACACCTCCCTTGTTAATCAATCTACAAGGTAACGGTCTTCTTGCTTACTTATGTTTTCATAATTTCTTATGACTTCTTCTGATATCTTCCGTCTTCCCAGGAATGCTGTGTTGAGCTTTTATCAACACATGGAAGCATTGAGCCGGGTTGGTCGCACCTGACTCCTTGCTTTGCAAACTTGTGAAGAGAAATTGGCCAAGGCCAATTCTGAAATAGACCAGCTGATTGCAGCTACCGTGGAGCTGCAGAAAAAGCATGAGGAAGAAGCGATCTCCCTCAAGGAAGCTCTTGAAGCTTCGAGAATTCGTGTCTCTCTGCTGCCGAGCGCGAGGCCGGGAAGCAAAAGGCAGCTGCCACGTTGTTTGGTGACAGCCTTGAAATCAAAAGTAGGGAGCTCGAAGAATATCTGAAGTTTGCAATCCCTAGCAAGCCCGAGCATATAAAGCCGGACCTTCGGAAGGAGTGCATTCGGAAATACCCGAACAGCGTACCTTTCTCCGAATTGCTAGGTTTCTACAACATTCAGGGCTTATCGCATGGGGCAAAACGACGTTTGGGAGCGGATCCTTGGAATGATCCACGACTTCGACTCTTGCTCCTTTTCGTGAGGTTTGCCACCCGAGAGGTCTTCGGGAAAGTTGGTATGGATCTTCCAGACTGGGCTCGGGGAAAAGATGATCCTTTTCAGCTGACCCTCAATATGAGGCATATATGAATGACGAGCTGGCACTTCCGGAGGAGAAATCACAAGCCGAGTCTCAAGTTGTTCGTTGTAGAGGATTCAGCCAATGCCACTCTTGAGGAAGGCTCTTCTCATGGTCTGAGAAAAGTCCTCCCGACCCGGGGTCCCTCGGGCAACAATGAAGAAAAGGCTTAGGGAGTTGTTCTTTTGTAAAGATGTACTCTCAATTTAATGAATAGACATTTCTTTATTCATGTTGGCCTCAAAATTTCCACGTCTCCTGCCGAAGTCTTGCCTTGAATATCAAAGTATTAATGATAAAACTTATCACTTAACCTTTCATTCCTCGCCGAATAATGATCTTATAGAAATATTGTGAAGATGCATTAATCTTCCCCACTACTTCATTTATTGCAAAGTCCGCACGTTTCCCTTCTGCGAAGTTCAAACGTTTTCTGCTTTTGTATACCATTCCATTGTTTCCAATGAATCGGAAATACATCCATTATTTTAATGGCGGTGCGACGATTGGAGGTTTCTCTGCATCAGGTGCTCGCTTCCACATGTTTCCATGTGGCATCTCTTCGACCGTTGATCTTGCTTTTTGCGGATTTCGAAGCGTCGTTTCGATCTAGGTCGTCGGTTGTCCTTAGCCTTCAACCGTCGTCTTATACCTTAGGCTATTTAAAGCCTTCGTGGGTACTCTCCATCTATCCTGTCTTCTGCAAGATAGATTTGCTAAAGTGCCAAAGCAACCTTTCGTCCTTCGGCCGCCTTCCGTATTCCTCGTACTCCAACGACGACTCTATCCATTTACGAACAAGTGAGTTTTTTGATTTCTCATCTCTTTCTCCACTTCCCCCGAAGTAAACCGCCACGAGTAGTTATACTTGGGGTTTAGTTTGTTGGTGCGTCGGAAGCTTTAGAAAACTAGGGTTTCCCCATTGTTGCGCGTTTGTCGTTTATTTACATGCGATATGGCTGGTTTTTTTGTTGTTTTGCATAGTGGCTCCCAAGATCAACCCGAACTTTATCGGAGCAAAATCTTGCAAGAAAAGGGTTGTGTCGGTGGTGGTTGGGGCCGGTGTGGTGGTTTCAGCTAGTGAATCCTCCAAGCGTAAGGTGGCTGCTGGTGGTGAATCTTCAAGTCGATTCCTGCGGCTTCTATTGATGCCGTCCCTACTCCTCCTTTTCCCGAAGTGATCGCTTGTCTTTCCCGGGAAGATCTTGATCACTCCGTTGCCGATGGTGTTGCCGGAACTCCTGTTGGTGAGCTTTGTTGGTGAGCTTTGTTGGTGCACCCCGAAGAAGACTCTTCGGGCATCCGAGGCAACTATGTTGGCGTACGATGAAGGTGTGGTCCCAGCAGTGCTGCTCCTATTTCTAACTCTAGTGCTTGTTTGGCATCCTCCTTCTCTCCTTCGAGTTGGAGGATTTTGCCACCAGGGAAGCGCCATCGGGTGACAAGTGATGAAGCTCGGCCTTTGCTTGATGTAGTTCTCCTTTCATCCTTCGCTGAATTAGTGTCAAACGAGTTTGACGGAGCGTTGGAATGGTGTCTTGCTGCTCGAATGACTTTTGAGAGCGCGAGTTCTTTCCAAACTTCCGGATGAAGTCTTTACGAAGTCCTTTGGTGATGTAAGTCTTTCTTCATTATCCTCGATTCTGAAAAATTACTTTTTTGCTCCTTGCTAACTCGGAAGTTGTTTGCGGGAGTCTTCTTTGGTAACTTCCACAACCAAGTGGAAGCGGTTACTAGACTCGAGTAGGTTGAGCAATGAAGTTTCTAGGCTTCGGGAAATCTCCGAAGCTAAAGATGTTGAGATTGCTCGCCTTCGGAATCTAGCTTGGGAGGTGGCGGGAGAAAAGAATTCGATGATTGGTCGTCTTTGGTCGGACTTGGATGATGCCGGGGAGAAGATCCGGCGGCTGGAGCGGACGGTTGGAAAGTTAGGAGCTAAAGGATCTGAAACATTACCCGAAAGGCAAGTTGTCGTTCCTTTGCCCGAATCCCTTCCAACGATGTTCGCGAGCTGCGTCTTCAAGTATTTACACGGTAAGCCTTTTGTTGATATGCTGAATGCTTATAACTTGCGAGGCGTACCGGGATGGTGAGAACGAAGTATGGGAATCAATATTAAGGAAAGATCCTCATTTTGATACGACTCCCTACGGTCTTGTTTGCCATCCTGAAGTATTTTCCGACACGGGTATTCCTCCTCCCGATTGGACCAAGGATAAGATTGATCCTCCACCTTCCGATCCGAGATATTATGCAATATCTGGAAGATTCTCCTGTTTATTCTCCGCTGGAAGAAGTCAATTATGACGAGCTTGTACCGAATGCGAGTTTGGTCGAGGACCATTCTTCTCCTGGACAAATTTGGACAAAGAGTATGAAATTGCGGAGGATTTTCTGAATATCGAAATATTTTTGTAATCCTCATTTCTTCTCTTCTTTTCCTTGACTCCCCACCAATGGTTGACTCATGTGTTTGTTCTTAGCAAAGTCGCGTCGATCTTGTATAACTTGTTAACAGTCACCTGTAATGACTTTCTTCTTTGATCAGAGATTGTATCCAGCTCTTGTAATTGTTTTGATACTTGGCCTCTTTGGATCTTACGAAGAAATAAGAAATTACTTTATCTTGAACTTTGCTAGCCACTTGAATCGCCGTTGCATTAGGTCTTAGTTGTTTGAAACAATGCCTTTACTTAAGGATTTCCGGAGAAATACAATAAGTCTTAGAAGGAACTCACTCGGGTTTTAAACCGATGCCTTATACTTAAGGATTTCCGGAGAAATACAATAAGTCTGAGAAGGAACTCACTCGGGTTTTAAACCGATGCCTTATACTTAAGGATTTCCGGAGAAATACAATAAGTCTGAGAAGGAACTCACTCGGGTTTTAAACCGATGCCTTATACTTAAGGATAATTCAAAAATTCAATAAGTCTCGAAGGAACTCACTCGGGTTTCAAACCAACGCCTTGCAAAAGGAACTCACTCGGATTTTCATCCGATGCCCCGACTTAAGAAAGTTCGAAAGATTTTCCATAAGCGTTGAAGTGTTGAAGGACCCACACGAATTTTCATCCGATGCCTTATAGTTGGATCTTGTTCTTGAATGTGGTGTATGATGCCCCCCAATCAAAAGATAGTTTGTTGAAAGCCAAAAATTGCATTGATTGAGTTGAAAATGATTATATCGCGAACAAAATTGAAATCATCCTCAAGGATAAAACTTTTTGAGATGCCTAGCATTCCACGAACGATCCAACTCTTTACGGGAATCGATGTTCTTCAGCTGTAAGCTCCTGAACCGACCGGTTTCACAACCATATAAGGTCCTTCCCAGGAAGGGTCCAACTTTCTTTGGTGACGCGGGTCGAAAGCTAGGGTGTTTCTCAACACCAAATCTCCGCCTAAGTACCGACGATTCCTCACTCGAGTATTATAATGAGACGCTATCCTTCTTTGATAATGTTGAGTTCATGCTATTGCCTTTGCCCGAACTTCGTCCAACAAATCAAGACTATCAAGCAGTCCTTGTTCATTTGCTTTTTCCTCGAACTCACGATCCCGTAATGTCCCCGCCATTATCTCCACTGGTGCCAATGCTTCGGATCCATATGCCAACTCTGAATGGAGTTTCTCCTGTAGGTGTTCGAACCGTAGTTCTATAAGCCCACAAGTACATTATGTAGTTCTTCGACCCAAGAAGCTTTGTCGGCTTCGAGTCTTCTCTTTATTCCTTCCGGTAGTGTTCGGTTAGTAACCTCTACCTGCCCATTGCTTTGTGGGTATGCCACCTGAGGACATACGATGCTCGATCATATATGTTCCACGAGAATTGCTCAAATTGTGGACGATCGAAGCGAGTACCATGGTCGGTGACAATTATCTTTGGAATCCCAAAGCGATATATGATTGATTCAAGCACAAATTTCTCCACTTTTTTCTCAGTAATTGTCGCCGGTGCTGGCTTCTACCCATTTTGTGAAGTAATCAATTGCTACTATCCAGATATTCCCGTCCGCCCGATGCCTTGGTGAATTTGCCCATGATATCAATTCCCCACATTGCAAAGGGAATGGGATTTAGAATTGAAGTCATAATTTCCGCCGGGCGCTCCGATCTTTGTAGCATGAATTTGTGAGTTACTACATCGACGAACGTAGTCCATAGCAGCCTCTTGGATCTTAGGCCAATATAACCCAAGTCTTAGAATTTTGTGGGCCGGGGCTCGGCCACCCATGTGAGCCCCACAAATTCCTTCATGAACTTCAGCCAAAGCTGATTTTGCTCCTTCGGGGCCTATACATCTCATAAGGGGTCCAGCATAAGATCTTTTGTATAGTCTCCCATTCCGAATGACAAATCTAGCCGATCGAATCTTGATCAACCTTGCCTCTCTTGGATCCTCGGGTAACTTGTCATCTCTTAGATATTCGATTATTGGATCCATCCAGCAACGTTACCTTCAATATAAGAAATTTCTTTCTCATGATAACTTGGAAAAGTTACCTCTTCAATGTAGACCGAAGGGTCTAGATTCTTTTCCTTGGCATTGGCTAGTCGGGATAGCTCATCTGCCCTTGAATTTTCATTCCTCAAAATCTGAGATATCTTCAAATTCGAAATTGGTTTTGAAATGCCTGCACTATCTCCCGATATTTTTGCAAGCGTGGTTCTTTAATGCCATACTCCCCCTGGACTTGGTTGACTATAAGCTGAGAGTCACTATAAATAGTAACATCTGCAATAGCTAATGCCTTTGACAACCGAAGTCCTGCTATCAGGGCCTCATATTCCGCTTCATTATTACTTGCATCAAATGCGAATCTTAAAGCATATCGAATAATAAATCCTGCTGGACTTTTTAATAGAATTCCAGCGCTTTGCTCCATCCTTATTACTCGAACCATCCACATATACCTCCCAAGTGGTTGGTATAATGGGATCCTCAATGGTGGGTTCCCATTGGTGCGAGTAGTTTCTACTACAAAGTCGGCTAATGCACGAGCCTTGATTGCGATTCCGGGCTTAAAGCTCACTTGGAACTCACTTAGCTCAACCGACCGGGATACCATCCTTCCGGACAAATCGGGTTTGTTAAAAACTTTACTAAGAGGAAAAGTTGTAAATACCTCAATTGGATGGGCTTGAAAATATGGCCTTAGCTTCTGGCGGCCATCATGAGAGCAGAGCACTGCTTCTCAATCTGCGAATATCTCGTCTCCGCATCTAGCAACACGTGGCTTACATAGTAAATCGGCCCTTGTTTCTTATCTTTCTCCCGAACAAGTGCACCGACCGCCGAAAGGGATGTCGCTAGATATAGCTGTAATATTTCCCCCTTCTCCGGTGCGGACGGGATCGGTGGTTGTCCAAGTGCTTCTTTTAATTCCTCGAAAGCTTTACGGCACTCTTCGATCCACTTTGCTTCCTTCTGCCCTTCAGGTCTTTAAGCGCCTTGAAGAAAGGCAAACATTTTTCTCAGGACTTGGAGATAAATCGATTTAAGGCGACAACTCTCCCTGTCAAACATTGTACATCCCGAACGGTTTTGGGAGCCTCCATATCAATCGAGCTTGAATTTTGGCGGGATTAGCCTCAATTCCCCTACGTGATACCATGAAACCCAAGAATTTGCCCGAGGAGACTCCAAAGGCACATTTTTCGGGGTTCAACTTCATTTGATGTTTCCTCGATCTTGAGAAAACCTCGATCAAATCTACATTGTGATTTGCTTTTGTAAAGCTTTTCACCAGCATATCGTCAACATATGCTTCAACATTCTTTCCTATCGGCTCTTTGAAAATCTTGTTGACGGCCCTACGATATGTTGCTCCTGCATTCTTGAGGCCAAAAGGCATGACCTTGTAATAATAGCTTTCACGATCAGTCATGAAAGCCGTATACTTCTCATCCTCCTTATTCATAAGGATCTGATTATACCCTGAGTAGGCATCCATGAAACTTAAAGTTTCATATCCTGCGATAGCATCTATCAAGAGGTCAATCCGAGGCAACGGGTAGCAATCTTTTGGGCAAGCTTTGTTTAGATCCGTGTAGTCCGTACACATCCTCCACTTCCCATTCGCCTTTTTCACCATCACCACGTTGGCCAACCAAGTTGGGCACTCGATTGGTTCTATGAAACCAGAATTCTTAAGTTTTTCAACTTTGTTCCGAACGGCTTCATACTTTTCAATAGAGAAATTTCTTCTTTTACGTATCCTTTGGTTTCGCCTTAGGGTCTATCCGAGTTTGTGCTCTGCAATGGCCCGATCGATCCCGGCATGTCCTCGGCAGACCATGCGAATACATCCTTATTCCGTTGAAGAAATAACTTCAACTCATCTTTAAACTCTTCCAATTTGTTCGGACCCGACATAAGTAATCTTTTTCTCATCCTTGGTACACGGCTGGATTTGCTCCGATTTCTCCATTGGTTCGGGCCTTTGCATCTCCGTCTCTTCCCGATCATCTCGAACTTCTATGGGGAGGGCGTTACCTTCCTCGGACCCTCCTTGTCTTTTAAATAGGCAACATAACACTGCCGAGAGATCTTCGGGTCGGAGGAGACTTGACCAATTCCCATATCGATCGGGAATTTTATCTTCAGGTGCTTTGTCGAAACAATAGCACCTATCTTGGATAAAGATGGTGGCCCGAGAATCATATTATAGGCTGGTAGTTCTCGAACCACCAAAAAATTGATTCGGACAGTTGTTTCTTTAGGAAAACTTCCAATGGAAAGATCCAACTGAACCGATCCTTCCGCTCTGCGAGATGACCACTGCAAAGCCATATAGGTGTGTAGATGAAGGTTTCATCAAGTCCTGATCCACCTTCAATTTTTGATACACTTCATAGGAAATTAGGTCAGCTGCAGACCCTGTATCAATCAAAACTCTATGCACTTCCCACCGTGCAATCTCTACCTTGATGACTATAGCATCATCATGAGGTAAACAAACGTCTCTTTCGTCTTCTTCGCTAAAGGTGATAGAATCTTCACCATTCAGCTTCTTCCGCTTCTGCACCTCTCCGGCTCCAACAAATTTGGATTTGGTTTTTAGACTCCGGAATGATTCGGGCTCTGGTCCCCCGAAGATGGTAAGGATCGGTGACCGAGTAGCAGCTTCAATCACCTCCTTGCCTTTTTTAGACTTCGGGGCCTCCCTCGATCGTTACGAACTAACCGAACGATCCCTTTTTGGGCGCGGCCGCACGTGGCCCACGTGGCTCCTCCCTTCTCCTGCTAACAAAAGCTGGATGAGATGTCCCTAAGATATCAATCTCTCAATATCGCGCTTCGGATGACGACAGTCATTAGTGTAATGACCATAGTCCTTGTGGAATCGGCAATACTTTTCCCGATCCTGCTTGCTCTCCGGGTTTCAAAAGAATTTTAGGCGGCCACTTCAAAATATTTTTTCTTTTGAGGATATTCAAAATATCGGCCCGAGGGGCATTCAATGGAGTGTACTCACTTCTACCGGGGGATCTTTGGCGCCAAGGTTGGGATTTTCCAACCCGATCGCGAACATTCTTCTTTGGCTTCTGCCTCTGCTCAGGAGCCTTTTGTTCCTTATTGGAGACTTTATTATCTCCTTGGTGCGCATCTAGAATCTCCATGACTTCATCCCGCTTCGGCATCTCTGTACCAACTCAGCATAAGTCGTGGGTATATCCTGTAGTAATAACTCCGGGAGTTTCCGATTTGTGAGTCCTGTGAATAGAGCGGTTACGGCTACTTGTTCTTCCAAGTTTTCTATCTCCATCGTCACTTTGTTGAATCTTTTAAGAAACTCTCTGATCGATTCGTTCTTTCCTTGTTTGTGATAAACAAGGTTTCTTCCGTTTTCTTGACCTGTATCCCACTCTGGAATCGCCCTATGAATTGGCGCGCCAATTCGTCAAAGTTTACGATCCTTCCCGAGGGGAGGTTAGAAAACCACTTTTGTGCCGCTCGAGTTAGAGATGAACCGAAAACCACGCATAAAATTTCATCGAGAATTACCTAAAGCGCCATGGTCATTGGTAATAGCCGATGTGAGCTGTTGGATCTCGGAGCCATCGAATGTTGAGAAGGTAGGCAAACGAAAGTTATGGGGAAACCGATATCCCGCAATTGGCTCGGCAAAAGGAGTCTTCCGAATGACCGAGTAAATATCCTCGATTATTCTTCCCTTAGCCAAGCTGCCCTAACTTCTCATTGATGTTGGCCAATTCTTGACCAATCTGGGTCGGGTGATCTTCAGCAATACGATCACGACCTCAATTAACACGATCATCACGTGCTACTCGATCATCACGAACAGCCCGTCCTTCACGAACGTTTCTCTCGTCACGAACTGCTCGATCATCCCGAACGGTTCTTCGACGGTGGGTGAGTGAGTTCTTACCCCTGTATCCAACCTTGTATTTGAATCGGTTGTACTCTCTTGCGGTCTGTTGAACCGATCGCCTCGCCTTGGTTGATCATCAATCCTCTGAAGTCCTCGGTCTCCTTCACGGAAATTCTGATCAATATTCCGGTCTTCAGCCATTCTTTGGTCACGTGGCAATGCACGTCTCCCTGAATCGTGTTGATCGGGTTCTTGTGGTAAAACCACTAGTGCGGTGAGCACGCGGAGTGCTTGGCTCACCTCCAAGAGTTGAATCTTTACCTGATCCAATTGATCTTGGATTGTATCGGGAGGAAGATTACGTCCTCCCTGGCCATCATCCACCTCGATAGGATTTTGGCTTTCTGGGGAATATCTGGATTATTCACCCCGGGTATCGAACACCGGAATTGCGTTGTGCGGCGGCTGCTGATCTAGTCACCATGGCTTTTTCAAGTCTTTCCCACAGACGGCGCCAAATGATGCGTCCAAAATCTGCTCAGCCCTTGGATCTCCACGTGATGTCTGCAAAGCGAAAGCGTCGGATGTGGCCCGACCGGCTGGGGTCGGGAGTCCACCTCCGAAGGCTAAGTCGGTTGATGAACTTAATCACAAACGGCTCTGCTAGAAGCACAGAGCTAATGAATGAAGAAACGGGAAAGGTGATCTAGATAGCGGACGCTGATAGTTTGGATCTATCGGTATGTATCTGAACCCGAGTCTCGAGATAGTATTCTTTTTGATCGATTGATCCGTCCCTCACCTTGTATGGTAGTGAGGTTTATATAGAGTGTACCTTCAAATCTCCTTCGTTGGATGCACTCGAGCCTTCTTCGGGTAGTCATTGGATCTTATCAATGAGATCCGTTGAGCGATAGACTTCTACTAGTTTGGGCTAGTAGAGGACTCCTGAGGTAACCGTTAGGTTATGCGATAGTTATCCCTTTGATGATGATTATCCGCGGCCGTCGGTTTGAGTCTGCTTTGTCATCGGGGGTGATTACCCTAATCCATAAGTAAGATTAGGGCACGCTTGCGGACGAATAATCTTTCTTCTTCGGCAAGCCATCTTCCGGATCCGGCTCGCTCGGGAGCGGTCGGTTTTCTCCGTCTCGGGGGGGGGGGGGGGGGGGGGGGGTGGGGGCCGGGGGGGAAAAAAACCCCCCCTCACCCCCCCACCAGCCCCCGGGATGGGCCCGCGCGCTTGGGGCAGGGCCTCGGGGTTGTTTTTCTCTACTCAATTATAATTTAAGTAGGGTGGCGTCGGAGTAGCGAAGGGGGGAGGGGGGGGGGTGGTGTAGTTTTTTTTTTTTTTTTTTTAGTAATTGTTGTTTTTTTTTTTTTTTTTTTTTTTCTTTTTTTTTTTCTCTCTTGTTTCTTTTGTTCATTTGTTTTTTTTTTTTTTTTTTTTTTTTTTTTTTTTTTTTTTTTGGTGTTTGTTTTTTTTTTTTTTTTTTTTTTTTTTTAATAATTTAAAATTATATATTTTTTTATTTTTTTTTTTTTGATCATTGATGTAGTCCATCTGCAAGATAGCAAAAAATTAACAGGAAAACAGGTTGAACGACCATCATGTGAATAAAATCAAACAAGATAGTAGCCAAAAGCTCTAACTCTAGAGAGTCGTAGGGAAGAAAAGCAAACTAGTGGCTAAATATTAAAATGATAGGAGAAGAGTGCCATATACAGTTTTACAGCTCTAAATAATCCACGGTAAGGCACAAAAGGCTGGTAATCAACATGAACAAAGGTTCAGGATTACCTACCACCCCCACCCCCCCCCCCCCCCCCCCCAAAAAAAAAAAAAAAAAAAAAAAGAAACACAACTTCAAAGAACTAGTGGCAAAACAATAGTTTCAAATGTGAATTAACTGGCCTAAAATTAAAATACAGTTAAGATTAAGACATATCTTATATGTCTTATCATAGACCCCAGCCCTGCTCTCCTACTATGAACTGAGTCTAATGATCACAACTGTCAAAAACAATCTAAAGTAGCTGACTTAGGTGAATCAATTTGATCCATTGAGTCATCATCTTCATCTTTGTTCTCAGCTCCCTCCTATGCTTTGCTATATTTAAAAACATAATACATATCCAGTTTTAATCTATATGTTACCTCTTGAATAGGTGTTTCTAATCAAATTAGTACTTTTCTATCCTCTAATAGTAATTAATCCTAGGTTTTCAAATTACTGAATAAAATTCTTCAATTGGAAAACACTCAATCTAGGTCACTATAGCAACAACGATAACAACTGGACCAATAGAAAAAGATGGGAAATGGAGAAAGAGGAAATAAGAGAGAAACAAATCAAGACAAAGCCACTCCCAACCATCAAGATACCAGTATGAGTATAGGTGAAGCAATTAAAGAGAAACCTATACGTAGAATTGTATTTTATATTTAATCAAGAGGATTCCCAACTTTCTCCAGTTATTCAATTTATCTCAGCATCTACTTTAGCACAAAGAGGTACCAATTCAGTTTGAGGAAGTTGAAAACCAATCAATTGATGATAGTTTGCACTTTGCACTTAACCTTTTCTCTTAGCTTCTCTGAAATCTATAGAAGTCTTTAGCCAACTTCTTTGCTTCTTCTTTTTTTTCTCATTTTATCTACCACAGCAGTCTAAATTTTAAGGGCATTTGTACAGAAAACGTACGGAATTACGAATATGAGAAAGGCATGCAGAATAAACATCTAACCATGTCCATAGGAACGTATGACAAATTCACAGTACGTCATCAAATGACTAGAAGATCACACAATCAAAACCTTACATACTAAAAAGGAACAATTTGCAAGCTTATGAAAACAAGGATGGACACTATTAAGCATGCACATGAAACATAGATTATAAGTTTGCACATGAATGTAATCTTGCCCAGATCCTATCACTTGCATTCCAAGTTTTACAGAACCCCACATAATGAAAGAAGAAATATACCTGTCCTTCCTGTGCTTCATGGGTAGTAATCAACTCATCAATTCTTTCTTGCAGTATCTTCAATCCTGGTACACTGCGATGGGTATTCCATTATCCACTCTGTATTCAAAGAAGCTTCTCAGATAAGCATTGCATGCAATTTGAAATGCAACTGGAAGATCAATTTTTTAAGTTAAATTTTCTCTCATGTTTCCTCTACTGTATAAAATGTGTAATCAAATACTACATCAGTGACCTATTACATGACATAAGCTGTTATAGGAATCTTCAATTTAGTATAAATTTTTTTTTTGGGGGGGGGGGGGGGGGGTAAGGAATTTAGTATACATTCACCATCTTCTTCATGTTCTATGGGTTACTTTATTGATATTCAAAAGAAAACGGGCCAATAGAAGAAAGTTTACTAATCCATGAACAAGCATAAGTACATACATGATAGTGATACAAGTAGGGGCTAATACCAAATTAGAATCATGGAGAGAAAGTTTGTATCAAAAGGCTTTAAACCTTTTTTTTGCCAAAACAAAAGGCTTAAAACTGGGTAGCATGAAGATGGAATATCTAGTTGTAACTTTTGTCGTAATCAGACAAATGATGAAGTGATGGAACTTGATGAGGAGATTTCACAAAGCGATTATTTTGGGTAACTCGGCTTAATCTTAAATAAAAAATGTGACATAGATGATGATGCTTCCCAAAGAATTAAAATATGACGGATGAAGTGGAGATGTGTGGCTGGGGTCTTGTATGATTGACGTATTCCTTTAAAGCTCAAAGGAAAATTCTATTAGACTATTGTATGATCAGCTATGATGTACAGTACAGAATGTTGGGCTGTTAAGAAGCACCGTACAGATAAACTCAGTGTAGCGGAAATGATGATGCTAAGATGGATGAGTGGAAAAATTAGGAAGATTAAGATAAATAATGATCATATTGGAGTTGGTAAGGGAGTAGCTCTAGTAAATGATACATTACGAGAAAGTTGATTGGGGTGGCCTTTAAATGCCCCTGTAAAGAGAAGCGATTTAATCCAAATTGAAGGAAGTCAAACTAGGGGTAAATCTAAAATAACCTTAACAAAAGTGGTGGAAAGGATATACATAGCTTAGTCCTTGTATCTACCAGGGCTTCAAACAAAGCTGATTGGAAGGCAAGAATCCATGTAGCCAGCCCCATTTAGTTGGTACAAAGGCTTATTGGTGGTGGTGGTTGTTGTTGTTGTTGTATTATGGTGACACTTCTATTAATTGACATTATATTAGACAAAGGGAGAAGACCATTAAGTTACTCGATGGTATGAGCTTCAGTAGGCACTCCAATTGAAGAATTGATCTTCCAACTTATGCTTTTAATAGCAATTCTGTGGAGAATGAAGGCAAGTTGAAAAGGACCGAGTGTCCAATCACAAAATGGTCCCAAGTGATATATCATGATACATCACAAGACTTAGAAGAAATTAACGAAAATGGGAATTCCAAAGGCCCCAAAACTGTATCCAAGTAAGCATTCTCCAGCCTACAAGGAAAATGAGTATTAGTGTATATAATTAACAAAAGGGAAATTTTGGCATATCTATATGTCCTATGCACATATACAATTATAAATCTCCTAGCACTCAACCTTGTGTAGAAAAAAAAAAATGAAGAGCTCTATAGAATCGAGTTCATACTTGTCATTCCTTTTGAGCAGCCCTCATCCTCTAAGGAGAGGTAGTAAACTTCATCTTGGTGAACCATATCTTTCTTTATCTTTAAATTGTTAGTCATCTTAGGTGAGAGTCCATCCTTCTTTTTAGCTTTTGAAGCTTTCTTGGATCTATTAGCTAAAACAACACCGAAGAAGATATTAAATTGCAACCTTCTAGGTGGTTAAAAAAGAAGTCATCCGCTCACAAGTTTTGCTATCAATACCAATATCCACTTCCTCAGGTGCATTTGTATTGTCTGCCATCTCATTCTGTATTTTAGTTTGACATGAACCTCATACATAACTAGCATCCTCCTCCCCAATACCTGGAAAAAAATAACACGACTAGCTGCCAAAATGCTGAACATGTTGGGTAAAAGACCAATAGACGGTTCACTCTTTTCCCTCCTGTGTAAAAGATCGAGAGAGAAAAACAATACAAAAATGTATTCGTGAATAGTGCTCGTGTGAATAGTGTTGTGCATAGTGTCGGTGTGGGGCCCACGTGAATAGTACTTCTATGGGACCCACGTGAAATATGACGAAGAAAATAATCACAAAGGAAGCACCGACACAACAATATACGTGGTTTGGCTTTGCCTACATCCACGGGCGTAATGGGACCTTCACTATGAGAAAGTTGAAATACAACTCTTGTACAGTACTTGGATTTACAACCCAACCCAACCCTGTATCCAAAACCAGATACCCCTATACATCCTCTCTCAACTCACACTCTCAACTCTAGAGGAGTGTTCCCACACTTGCCTTACCTTCACTTGGCTTGCCTCTCACTTGGCTTAGCCTCTCTCACTTGGCTTCACTCTCTTGCTTCTCTGCAATCAAGCAAACCTCCCCACCCCTATTTATAGTTGGAGAGGAGAAGGAAGAATGGACGTTGCCTTATCTCCCTTTCCATTTTGTCAAAGGACTTACCGTCCATATTAAATGGGGTTGTCTCCAAGTGATTTAGAGATTAGGAGAGAGAGAGAGAGAGAAGGAGAGATTTCCTCTCTCACTTGGTCAAATATAGTGGCTGAGAGGAAATCCTTTCCACATGTTTGTCAACAAACATGATCCCTCCATTAATGAGGAGGACTTTACAAACTCCCCCTCCGACTCATATGGAGGGACAGATCATGCCTGCCGTGTTGCTGCAGTAGTTATGTTTGCCCTTTGGTAGTGCCTTTGTCATCATATCCGCTCCATTTTTGTCAGTATGGATTCTCTCAATCTGCAACTGCTTCCGTTCCAGTACATCTCGTATCCAATCCTTTTCACATGTTTGTCAACAAACATGATCCCTCCATTAATGAGGAGGACTTTACAAACTCCCCCTCCGACTCATATGGAGGGACAGATCATGCCTGCCGTGTTGCTGCAGTAGTTATGTTTGCCCTTTGGTAGTGCCTTTGTCATCATATCCGCTCCATTTTTGTCAGTATGGATTTTCTCAATCTGCAACTGCTTCCGTTCCAGTACATCTCGTATCCAATGATACTTTACATGGATGTGTTTGGATTTATAATGCAAACACGGATTCTTACTTATATTAATTGCACTTTGGCTGTCGCAGTGAATGACATACTTTTCTTGTTTCAGACCGAGTTCTTGAGTGAATTGCTTCATCCATAGCATCTCCTTACATGCTTCAACAACAGCAATCTATTCTGCTTCTGTGGATGACAAAGCCACACATTTTTGCAACTTAGATTGCCATGACACTGCTCCCCCTGCAAAGGTAACTAGGTATCCTGATGTGGATTTCCTAGAGTCAATGTCTCCAGCCAAATCAGCATCTGTATATGCTTGTAATATAGGTGGCTAACTTCCAAAACACAGAGAAATGTTTGTAGTACCTTTAAGATATCTTATTATCCACTTCACTGCTTCCCAGTGTTCCTTTCCAGGATTGGATAGAAATCTACTAACAACTCCTACTGCGTGTGCAATATCAGGTCTAGTACAAACCATGGCATATATCACGCTTCCTACTGTTGAAGAGTAGGGAATGCGTTTCATTTCATCCCTTTCTTCTTCAGTTGAGGGACTTTGTTCACTACTCAACTTGAAGTGACTACCAAGGGGGGTACTTATAGATTTTGCTTTGCTCATATTAAATCTTTCAAGTACCTTCTACACATACCTTTCTTGTGATAGCCACAACTTTCTAGTTGCTCGGTCACGATAAATCTTTACGCCTAAGATTTGTTGTGCAGCTCTCAAATCCTTCATGGCAAAGGACTTGCTCAATTGTGTCTTCAACCTGTCAATTTTATTGACATCCTGACCAACAATCAACATGTCATCAACATAGAGCAAAAGAATAATGAAATCTTCTTCAGAAAATTTCTTAACAAACACACAATGGTCTGGATCTTGTTCGTTATACCCATGATCCATCATGAATGAATCAAACTTCTTGTACCATTGCCTTGGTGCTTGTTTCAAGCCATACAAGCTCTTTCTTAACCTGCAAACCATGTGTTCTTTACCTTTGACTTCAAAACCTTCTGGCTGCTCCATGTAAATTTCTTCCTCCAAATCTCCATGGAGAAAGGCCGTCTTTACATCTAGTTGATGGATTTCCAAATCCATACTAGCAGCTAAACTTAACACCATCCGAATAGAAGATATTTTTTGTCACATCCACCCAGCTGGTACCCCATTTGGAATACCCGAGAATGTGATCCACAGTCCAAGGATCAAGATTCATAGGTCCATGCCTCCCACATACACAATGACATAATCATGAACAAAGATAATCAAAGTAAAAACATTTAATACTAAGTATCATGAATAAGATAAGATTAAATAAATCAGAGTGCGGAAGACAGATAATATCAAAGTGTGAACATAGTCATAAAGGTGAGGGAAAGTATGATAATCACCCTCTCAGAACAGCGGAAAAGAAGTGTGATTAAGTTAATTACAAGTTCAAGTATCAAAAGATAATCCAAAAACAAGTTAGTTACATGACCAAAGGTTCCATAAATACACCAGAGAAATGGGGCACTAAGCTAGGGTTTCCTTTACTCTAATAACAATCTCCTCAATGGTACGGATGAAGTAAACCCAGCTTTGCCGCTCCCTCACAACCGTGGGGCTAACCCTGGTGCAGATAGTAATCCTCCTCGGCACCAACACTCGGATCTTCACAGATGCCACTACCCAAAGGGTAGTATGTGGAATCATAGTCCGTCTCGAAGGGGGTGCCATCATAGTCTTTGGTACCTGTAGGATAATCTAAAAACATTTGTACAAAAGGAATGAGTTTGAAGAACTCAGCAAGGTAGTTATTCCATATTGAGAAATCATACACATACAGAACATACATAATGCAATGTGATATGGAACATATGATGCAGTATGATTCTAACTCTATGAATGCTAGTCTCTAGGGTAGACATGCTTTAAGTCATAGCACCATACTTCTTTGGGTGGTCAGTCACTCCCCCTCAATCATACAAGATATCTTGGGTCTGCCAGGGAAGTTCGATAAAGTCATCTCAAAAACCATGGTAAGGGAATAGGTCACCACTCTCTCACATCACCATTTGGTATAAGTACTGGTGCATGTCACAGTAAAGCCTAGCCCAATGCAAGTCATCTACTCAGTCGATCAAGTCAGATCCAGATACGTCCATTCCTTGCCCCCGGCGATCCTTTCCGGTATCCTTCACACTAGAGTCAGCGAAATCCCAGATTTCGGACTCATCAACCCTATTGGTCATCCACAAATAGTAAACGGGAAGCTCTCACGTCCTCTCACGGATTGGTTACTGGTCTTGAGCGCTCGTGAGCCCAAGTCTAGCCATTTGCAACCCTACCAATAAATGGCCCCTTTCGGGTATCCGTAGCATGGTTTATGTCCCCTACCGGATTGGTTACCGGCCTAGAGCACCCATCCAACCATACTCTACCACGTGTTGTTCCGTCTCAATGCCCTTCCGATTCGGGTCTGACACGACAAGGATAAACCTAGCCAACCAACTAGACAGTCCTATGTATGTCATCCAATAACCCAGAAAAGTGTCTATAGGCACCATCGGAGAACATCCCATACTATTCCCTTCGATGCCTAAGGACAGAAGTGTCAATAGAACACTCCTCAGTCCCAAGTCATACGTAAGCAATCACATATTCAAGTTCATCATCTTTCATGCGTCCAATGGATCTTATCATAAAATTTAAATCATGACATTGAAATGAATCATCATAGACATAAGTAAACAAGAATAGTAAGGTAACATGACAAAAGTATGAAGATGTCAATACTACTGTTCTAACACATATATAACAGTCTTATAAAGATTTAAAAGTAGTCAAAAGGTTCTATTCATAGACAATAACATAAATCATAAGTTGGTGATTTATATGTTTATGGAGATAACCATCCTTACCTTGGGTTGAATTGATGATGAATTGAGAGTACCAAGAAATAGTCCAAACTAATTGTTAAGGCCCTAAACAAACATCAACAATAAGTTAGAGAAGAAATTAGGAAGATTGGATATCAATTGGATCAAACTCGCCAAGGTTGCTGTCAGCAACAACTTTGGTCGATGGTTTTGGTCGATGGTATCGACCAAAAGGATCGACCAAAATTTCCTTCGGCACAGAATGATGGATTTTGGGTGTTTTCATCCTAAATTGGTTTTCCGGTGTTCGGATCAATCTGAAACTTGGAGGAACACTTAACAACAGTAGTAGGACACTATAAGTCAAGAAATTTACCCAATCCAATGGTCAAACAAAAAGCCCCAAATTGAGCTAACAAGTTCAAATGACAAACATCATGGCATGAGTTGGGATTGATTGCATTGTCATGGAAATGGCATGTAATAGCTAGGGGAACTAATAGAATTTCGATTGGAAACATATAGAAGTGATAAACATGAACATAGCATGCCCTACAACTCAGTTTGGTACAAAATGACATGATGTTAATAGAAAAATAGAGGAATACATATGCTAGGCATGAGGTGGAGGCATAGCATCAATGGATGGCTAAGAAACTCATAGGTTAATCATGTGTAGACACTTGGAGTGGTGGTTGCAAGGTTGCAGCACCATTTCCAATGTCTCACCAGCAAGAAAGGAATAGAAAAGAATAGAAAATGGTAGGATAGAGAGTGGAATGGTGATTCATACCTTAGTGTGGAAGATATAGACAAGAATCAATAGCAAACAATGAGTTTTGATGAGGTGCCCTTCACATTAGCCAAGGAGATGCCTTGGGAAGCTCTCCCCACGATTTCAGGTGAGAAAAATGATTGCACAAGGGCTCAAGGCTCGAGGTCATAATAAATAGAATAGGAATATTCCATGGAATCTTTAACTTGGCAGACTGGGAAACTTTGGTCGATGGTTTTGGTCGATGGCATCGACCAAAAGGATCGACCAAAATGTTTCTCAGCAGAAAAACAGGTTTAGTTCAGCAACTTCAAGTAGGGATTTGAAAGGCTATACAAGGTCAATTTGAGTGAGGTTTTCTTCCACAATTCAATCAAGAAGTCTAGTTTCGGAGAATAACTTCGGATTGTGCACAGGAGGTCATTAGGTACATCAACTAGATTAATCTTCTTCGATGCACAGACTTTCCTTAAACACTGATAATGCATTTAAGCAAGGGGTATCATCATCAATGTCCATAGGCTCGGTCTCCGAATCATGATCATCAATCAAAATGGTCCATAGGTCTCTTCTACCACCGCTTCGGGTCTTCGGACCTGAATACAACAGTGGATCCGGGTTAGGGTCAGGGTTAGAATAGGGCTGGATATTACATTTTTACTATAGGTGAAAAAATTTCGTCGAAGTCAATACCTTTATTTTGCCTTAATCCCTTCACGACCAATCTTGCATTGTACCTTGGTTGTGAGCTTTTCTCTTGGGCTTTTAGCTTAAACACCCATTTGTTCTCGAGTGCTTTCTTACCTTCAGGTAACTTTACCAGGTCATATGTATGGTTTTTATGCAGAGAATCCATTTCTTCTTGCATAGCTTTCAACCACTCATCTTTATGCTTGCTGTCATTTGCTTCATCAAAGCATTCTGGTTCACCTGCATTTGTTAACATAACAAACTGATTAGGTGAATACCTGGTAGATTGACGTCGTGGCCTGGTGGATCTTCTTAACTCAGGCTCAACTGGTGGTTTGTGAGCTAGTTGCTCACTTTGTTCACCATTGGTGGGACCATCACCTTCTTGAACATCTCCCCCTTCACCTTGCACCGACAGTGAAGTGTTTGGACCAAGGTCAATAAGATCGTCATTATCTGGTTGAGGCTTCTCGATCTTATCAAAGTCTTGGATCGTTTGGTCTTCTAGAAAGACCACATCCCTGCTTCTGATCACCTTCTTGTCAATTGGATCCCATAACCTGTAACCAAACTTGTCAGTAGCATAACCCAAGAAAATACATTGTTTTGCTTTCTCATCAAGTTTGGTTCGTTCGTCTTTTGGGATGTGCACAAACACCCTGCAATCGAACACCTTTAAGTAGTTATAGGATACCTCCTTTCCACTCCAAACTCGCTGAGGAACATCTCCATTCAAAGGGGTTGATGGAGATAGGTTGATTAGATGAACGGCTATGCGCATTGCTTCTCCCCAATAGCACCGTGCCAACTTTGCATGTGAAAGCATGCATCTTATTCTTTCAATAATGGTGCGGTTCATCCTTTTAGCTACACCATTATGTTGTGGGGTCTTTGGAACAGTCTGTTCATGATGGATTCCATGCTCCTTACAGTACTCTTTAAATGCTCCACTGTACTCACCTCCACTGTCAGTACGAATACATTTAAGAGTTTTACCTGTTTCTCTTTCAACAGAGGCATGAAAAGTTTTAAATACATCAAAAACTTGATCCTTAGTTTTTAATGCATATGCCCACACTTTTCTAGATGCATCATCTATGAAAGTTACAAAATACAAAGCTCCCCCAAGAGTTTTTACTTTCATAGGACCACATACATCCGAATGCACTAATTCCAAAAATTTAATTTTTCTTTAGGAAGAAGTTCTATTAAAGGTAACATGATGTTGTTTTCCCTTTAAACAATGAACACATTGTTTTAGGTGCGTACCTTTAATGTTTGGTAGAAGATACCCTTTTGTGAGAATTTGCATACCTTTCTCACTCAGGTGGCCAAGTCTTTGATGCCACAAATCTGCAGTGGACTCTTCTTCTGGTGTAATTACCTCTGCTTTGCATATTTGCACTTGTGTTTTGTACAAAGTGCAACATTTTCGACCTCTTGCCATCACTAGAGATCCTTTGGTAAGTTTCCATTGACCATTGCCAAAATGGTTATGATATCCCTCTTCATCTAGTTTTCCTGCAGAGATTAGATTTAAACGGAGATTTGGCACATACCTTACTTCTTTGAGAACCAATTGGCATCCGACATTTGTCTTGATGTACACATTGCCTTTTCCCACAATTTTTGAAATGCCACTGTTGCCCATCTTTACTGTACCAAAATCACCTGATTCAAGAGTAGTAAAGAATTCTTTGTAAGGGGTAACATGGAAGGATGCACCTGAACCAATGACCCAATCTGAGTCATGGCATGTAGAAGTGAGGCAAAACTCATCACTAGTTGAGACGATGATAATATCTCCATCTGAGCTAATGGCAGTGGTTTCTTTGTCTTCTTTGTCCTCACATTGGTTCTCCATTCGTGCCTTAAGCTTTATGCAATCTTTTTTCATATGCCCTACCTTTTTACAGTAGTAGCATGTGATCCTACTTCTTGACTTGGATCTTCCATGTGATTTCTCACGAAAATGAGGCGGTCTAGTTTTACTTCTCCCCCGCTTCTCAGTGACAAGGGCTTCACTGTGAGATGAGATTAAGGATTTTCTCCTTGTCTCTTCATTTAGTAGGCTTCTAGCTACTATATCCATTGTGAGCTTTCCTTCAGGAGATGAGTTACTGAGGGATACAACTAAGGTCTCCCAGCCTTCTGGCAACGGACTTAGTAATAACAAAGCCTGCAACTCATCATCAAGTGTCATTTTCATAGAACTGAGTTGGTTAACAATACTTTGTACCTCATTTAAGTGTGCTGCCAAAGAACTCCCTTCCTTGTATTTGAGATTTACAAGTCTCTTGATAAGGAATGCCTTGTTGCAAGTGGATTTTCTCTCATACAGACCTTCTAGCTTTTGCCATAGTGAATGCGCCGAACTTTCAGTGGAAACATGATGATAAACAGAATCATCTAACCATGTTCCATTCCGCTTCAGACATCTGCTCTGGTTTTGACAATACACCTTCTATGGGAGCATACAAGTCTTTACAATATAGCAAATCTTCCATCTTGGATTTCCATATCATCCAGTTGCTCCCGTTCAAGCTGATCATCCGTCCTACGATGCTTGCCTCCATCGACATCTTTTACGACAGTCACACGAACATTGCTCTGACACCACTTGTTGGGAAAAAGACCGATAGACGATTCACTCTTTTCCCTCCTGTGTAAAAGATCAACAGAGAAAAACAATACAAAAATGTATTCGTGAATAGTGCTCGTGTGAATAGTGTTGTGAATAGTGTCGGTGTGGGGCCCATGTGAATAGTACTTGTATGGGACCCACGTGAAATATAACGAAGGAAATAATCACAAAGGAAGCACCGCCACAACAATATACGCGGTTCGGCTTTGCCTACACCCACAGACGTAATGGGACCTTCACTATGAGAAAGTTGAAATACAACTCTTGTACAATGCTTGGATTTACAACCCAACCCAACCTTGTATCCAAAACCGGATACCCCTATACATCCTCTCTCAACTCACACTCTCAACTCTAGAGGAGTGTTCCCACACTTTGCCTTACCTTCACTTGGCTTGCCTCTCACTTGGCTTAGCCTCTCACTTGGCTTCACTCTCTTGCTTCTCTGCAATCAAGCAAACCTCCCCACCACTATTTATAGTTGGAGAGGAGAAGGAAGAATGGACGTTGCCTTATCTCCCTTGCCATTGTCAAAGGACTTACCGTCCATATTAAATGGGGTTGTCTCCAAGTGATTTAGGGATTAGGAGAGAGAGAGAGAGAGAAAGAGAGATTTCCTCTCTCACTTAGTCAAATATAGTGGCTGAGAGGAAATCCTTTCCACATGTTTGTCAACAAACATGATCCCTCCATTAATGAGGAGGACTTTACAGAACAGTGAAGAGAAACTTTCACATAAATTTCTTACTCATTCCCATGAGTCTCTTGGTTAAGGAAAGGAAAATGATGATTAAAGAAAAAATGAAACAACACGAGAGGAGCATTCATTATGCAAACTCACTGCTCTTAAACAATACTGGCAGCCAGAGTAAATAGGTTTTAGAAACCAACAAAAATTTCCAGAATTGCTGACAAATAGAAACCAGATTCAAACAAAACTCAATAACACAGGGGCACCCATATGATTGAAATTCAGATCAAATATTAGTTCCACAGTGTGACAAGCTGGAACCTGTGGAACCAGTACCTGCAAGTGGAAGAGTGGAAAAGTTTGAGGGAGAAGAAAGGACTGTCAACTTACATCATCCTGAGCAACAGAAATCTCTAAACCAATGGATACAACCTGCTCATGTTCTTGAGAGATCAAGCGAGCAAGTGAGTTTGTGTTCCTCAAAGAGAAAAGAGTGTTAATTTGATAAAAAGTAAAATGGCGAGGTGGGGTTTCCCTAAAATCTGATATATATAGCAGTGGATAGTCAAAATCGCTCTCAAACAATATAGAGGCGGAACCCTAAAACAAAGACTAAAAAGTCCTATATAATGGCAGTTAACCACAAAGCGCCACTAATCAACTCCAATATAGAGGTAGTTTGCCAAAACCACCACCAAACAAGTGTATATATACAAGGGCGGACCTACTAAGGGGCCGGGGGCCATGCCCCCCCCCCTGGATTTATCAAAATTTTAATTAATTCCCTTAAGATTTGAATTTTTTTATATTAATTTTCTTCATTTTCCCACTTTTGTCTCTTTATCACATGTGAAATGTCACCATTTGCCCCCCCCTCCCCCCAAAAATATTAAGAACAACTTTTAAATGTAAAATAATGGGTATAAAAGTCATCTCTAGTTAAAAACTAACTCCTCAATTCCTATTTATTCTCCCCACTTCTCTCTCACATCTTTTATTCATATTTATTCTCATCTCTTTCTATAAACGTGGATTAAAGGAAATTTAAAAAAAAAAAAAAATCTTATTAGGTATTCAAAATGTCATTTATAATTAGAAATTAACTCCTCAATTCCTGTATTCTCTCATATCTCCTCTCTCCTCTCTTCTCTTTTTTTCCTATTTATTCTCTTATGTATCTTTCTTCCTATTTATTCTTCCCTTTCTATAAGCGTGGGTTAAAGAAAATTTGGGAAAAAAATATTCCCCACAATTAGGTACTCTTTTTATTTCTCAATTTATTTATTGTTTTTCCTTTTTTTATATTTTTTATTTGATTTTTTATTCTTTGTCTCTTTATTTTGTCTACAATTTTTGCTATTTGATTTTATATTATAAAAAAAAAGGTAACTAAGTACCATTGGTTGCATTTCTTACCTTATAAAAAAAATTTGGTTTGCATATGACATTTTAGGGTTGAAGCCATGTGTTTTTTTTTTTTTTTTTTTTGATGCTTTAATTTATCTATATCTTGTTGAAAAAAAACTATCATTATCAATATTTAACTATTTTTATCAAATATGTGTGGACCCCACAAAATATATGAGTTTATTCCTTAATATAATAAAATAATTCATATGTGGGACCCTCAATGGGTCGTAAGGACCCATACAATATGTGTAACGAAAAACCATTTGTGCTTTCCCAATTTAGATTTCCATTCTTCGGCCCCCCCAATATTGAATCATATGGGTTTGCATTTCTTACCTTATAAAAAAAATTTGGTTTGCATATGACATTTTTTTTTTTTTTTGGTAAAGGCATATGACATTTTAGGGTTGAAGCCATGTGCTTTTTTTTTTTTTTTTTTTTTTTTTGTATTGATGCTTTAATTTATCTATATCTTGTTGAAAAAAACTATCATTATCAATATTTACCTATTTTTATCAAATATGTGTGGACCCCACAAAATATATGTGAGTTTATTCCTTAATATAATAAAATAATTCATATGTGGGACCCTCAATGGGTCGTAAGGACCCATACAATATGTGTAACGAAAAACCATTTGTGCTTTCCCAATTTAGACTTCCATTCTTTGCCCCCCAATATTGAATCCTGGTTCTGCCCCTATATTATATATATATATATATATATATATATATATATATTCTTTTTTCTTTTGAGCCATTGGGAGGAGGGAGAAATTCAACATGGATTCGTGACGGTTTCCAGTAAACTGGCACTAATTGATGCCAATTGGAGGTAGCTTCCAGTAAACTGCCACTAATTAAAATCCAGAAGTATCACCAATGATGTCTTTTCTTGTAGTGAAGGGATTTTCTAAAATGAAAGAAAGCACTTTCGGCAATACCAAGTCTTGTTATGCTATTCAACCCCCCCCCCCCCCCCAAAAAAAAAAAGTCTTGTTATCGAAGCCATAAAAATTTCTGAAATGAAGTTGGAAGTCTAACATGGTAAATTTGTCAAGATAGATAAGAAAGAACCTAGTAATTTGAGGACAGTTTCGGTAAACAATTTCTCTACACTCCTCAGAGAGAGTTTTTAGGTTACTATTTTTCTAGTCAAGGATGGGGTTTCATAAGAAAGCGCTTGAGGGGATTTTGTAGAACTAATTTGGACCATTTTCATTCCTATGAATATATCCTAAATTCCTAACTCATTTATATAAAGCAGTCACAAGGCCAGATCTCAAATGCCCTTACATTACAGAAGTCCGGCATATCATTTTTTGTTGGGGTAATTGTATTACAAATTCTTCAAACACACAAAAAATGAAATTGCAATACAATTGAGAGATGAAGATCTTTAGACAATCCGGAGAGCTTGAAGTTGCAACCGAACAAACCACCGAACGATGAGGTTGAGTCACACCTTGAGTGCTGTCTTTAAGGTAATTGATACACCCTACTGCCAAGGGTTTTTCGCACCACCACCTCCAAGATAAAGCAACCTCCAACTAAAAAGATGAGGTAGTTCTTCTAGTCCCTTCAAGGAGCCAAAAGCTAGAGCACAACACTTAGACAAATTCAAAGAAAGAAATTAACTTTGTAACACAAATAATGTGAGAGTGAAGAGTGTCTCAATTGCACACTGATACGGAGAGATTATGATCAGACCGGGTTCATACCTGGTCCGACCCTCGACCCCGGTCAAGACATAGAGAACCGACTCGCTCCCGAGCAAACCGGATCCAGAAGATGGCTTGCTGAAGAAGAAAGCTTATTCGGCTGCAAGCGTGCCCTAATCCTACTTATGGATTAGGGTAATCACCCTAATGATGGCAGACTCGAATTGACGGCTGCGGATAATCATTATCGAAGAGATAATCATCACATAACCTAAAGGTTATCTCAGGAGTCCTCTACTAGTCCAAACTAGTAGAAGTCTATTGCTCAACGGATCTAACTGTTAAGATCCAACGACTACCCGAAGAAGGCTCAAGTGCATCCAACGAAGGAGATTCGAAGGTACACTCTATATAAACCTCACTACCATACAAGGTGAGGGGATCGAAAAGAATACTATCTGAGACTCAGGTTCGGATACATGCGATAGACCTAAACTATCGGCGATCTTCTATCTAGATCACCTTTCCTAGTTCTTCATTCCTTAGCTCTGTGCTTCTAGCAGAGCCGTTTGTGATTAAGTTCATCAACTGACTTAGCCTTCGGAGGTGGACTCCCGACCCCAGCGGTCAGGTCACATCTGACGCTTTCGTTTTGCAAGTCATCACGAGGAGATCTAAGGGCTTAGCAGATTTTGGACGCATCAATTGGCGCCGTCTGTGGGAAACAACATGAAAAGCCATGGTGACTAGATCAGCAGCCGCTGCACAACGCAATTCCGGTGTTCAGATCCCTGGAGTGAATAATCCAGATATTCCCCAAGAAAGCCAAAATCCTATCGAGGTAGATGGTGGCCAGGGAGGACGTAATCCTCCTCCTGATACACTCCAAGATCAATTGGATCAAGTAAAGATTCAACTTTTGGAGGTGAGCCAAGCACTCCACATGCTCACCAGACTAGTGGTTTTACCACAAGAACCTGATCAGCGCGATTCGGGGAGACGTGCATTGCCACGTGACCAGAGATTGGCTGAAGACCGGAATATCGATCAGAATTTTCGTGAAGGGGACCGAGGACTTAGGAGGATTGATGATCAACCGAGGCGAGACGATCGGTTCGACAGACCGCAAGAGAGTACAACTGATTCAAATACAAGGTTGGATACAGGGGTAAAAACTCACTCACCCATTGTCAGAAGAACCGTTTGTGATGATCGAGCAGTTCGCGATGAGCGGAATGCTCGGGAAGGACGGGCTGTTCGTGATGATCGAGTAGCACGGGATGATCGTGTTAATCGAGGTCGTGATCATATTGCTGAAGATCACCCGACCCAGTTGGTCGGGGAATTGGCCAACATCAATGAGAAATTAGGGCGGTTGGCTAAGGGAAGAATAACTGAAGATATTTACTCAGTCATTCGGAAGACTCCCTTTGCCGAGCCAATTGCGAGATATCAGTTTCCCCGTAACTTCCGTTTGCCTACCTTTTCAACATTTGATGGCTCCAGAGATCCAACAGCTCACATCGACTATTACCAACAGACCATGGCAGTTTCAGGTAATTCTGTTGAAATTTTATGCAGGGTTTTTGGTTCATCTCTCACTGGAGCAGCACAAAAGTGGTTTTCGAACCTCCCCTCCGGAAGGAAACGGAAGAAACCTTGTTTCTTGTCAAACAAGGAAAGAACGAATCAATCGAGAGAGTTTCGAAAAGATTCAACAAAGTGACGATGGAGATAGAAAATTTGGATGAACAAGTAGCCAAAACTGCTCTATTCACGGGACTCACTAATCGGAAACTCCTGGTGTTATTACTACAAGATATGCCTGCCGACTTATGCCTTGAGTTGGTACGAGAGATGCCGGAAGCGGGCTGAAGTCATGGAGATTCTAGATGCGCGCCAAGGAGATAATAAAGTCTCCAATAAGGAACAGAAGGCTCCTGAGCAGAAGAAGAAGCCAAAGAAAAATGTCCGTGATCAGGTTGGAAAATCTCAGGCTAGGCGCCCAAGGTCCCCCGGTAAAAGTGAGTACACTCCATTGAATGCTCCTCGGGCTGATATTTTAAATATCCTCAAAAGAAAGAATATTTTAAAGTGGCCGCCTAAAATTCTTTTGAAACCCGGAGAGCAAGCGGGATCGAGAAAAGTATTGCCGATTCCACAAGGACTATGGTCATTATACTAATGAGTGTCGTCATTCGAAGCGGATATTGAGAGATTAATATCTCAGGGACATCTGTCCAGTTTCGTTAGCAGAAGAAGGGAGGAGCCACGTGCGGCTGCTCCTAAAAGGGATCGTTCAGTTAGTTCGGAACGACCAAGGGAGGCCCCGAAGTCTAAGAAGGGTAAGGAGGTGATTGAAGCTACTCGGTCACCAATCCTTACCATCTTCGGGGGACCAGAGCCCGAATCACTCCAGAGTCTGAAAACAAAATCCAAATTTGTTGGAACCGGAGAGACGCAGAAGCGGAAGAAGCTGAATGGTGAATATTCTATCACCTTTAGCGAGGAAGACAAAAGAGATGTTTGTTTACCTCATGATGATGCTATAGTCATCAAGGTAGAGATTGCACGATGGGAAGTTCATAGAGTTTTAATTGATACAGGGTCTGCAGCTGACCAAATTTCCTACGAAGTGTATAAAAAATTGAAGGTGGATCAAGACTTGATGAAACCTTCATCCACACATCTATATGGTTTTGCAGGGTCATCTGCAGTGGCGGAAGGATCGGTCCAGTTGGATTTATCCATTGGAAGTTTTCCTAAGGAAACAACCGTCCGAATCAATTTTTTGGTGGTTCGGGAACTGCCAGCTTATAATATGATCCTCCAGCTGGATACAATCTTCGGTCAAAAAAGAAAGTCATCATAGGTGATTGTTAAGAAGTTGTACAAGATCGACGCGACTTTGCTAGAACTAACATATGAGTCAACCATTGGTGTGGATTCAAGGAAAAGAAGAGAAGAAGTGAGGATTACAAAAAATATTTCGGTATGCATAAAATCCTCCGCAATTTCATACTCTTTGTCCAACTTGTCCAGGAGAAGTATGGTCCTCGACCAAACTCGCATTTAGGACAAGCTCGTCATAATTGACTTCTTCAAGGGGAGAATAAACAGGAGAATCTTCCAGATAATGCATAATATCTGGATCGGAAGGTGGAGGATCAATCTTATCCTTGGTCCAGTCAGGAGGAGGAATACCCAGGTCGGTAAATAGTTCAGGATGGCAAACAACACTGTAGGGAGTCGTATCAAAATGAGGATCCTTCCTTAATATTGATTCCCATACTTCGTTCTCATCATCCCGGTACGCCTGCAAGTTATAAGCATTCAACATATCAACAAAGGGCTTACTGTGTAAATACTTGAAGACGCAGGCTCTGCGAACATCAGTTGGAAGGGATTCGGGCAATGGAATGACAGCTTGTGTCACATCCTCCCAGCCGGTACCCTATCTGGCATACCCGAGAGTGTGATCCACAGCCCGAAGATCAGGTATCGAGTAATCAACCTCCCACATAAACAATAACATAATCATGAACAATAAATAATAAAAGTGCGGAAGATAAACCATAGATCCAAATAAGAAAAGGATGAATCATATATAACTCAGAGTACTAGATATAATCAGAGTGTCTAAATCAGATAAGTAAAGTGAGGCGAAATCCCACTCTACAACCAGCGGAAAAGTAATTCTAAAAGAGAATAAGCAAGATAGAATCTAATCCCAATAGCAGGTACAATAGGTAACTAAATTGTTCTCAATCTTATAGACAACATCCCTATAAGTATAAATCTCATAAACGGCACAAGGGCGCTTCCACTCTATGGTCGGACTAAGCATCGTACGGAGCATAACCACTCGCGGGATCTTCAGTGTAATTGTTGTAACCGCAATCACCTTCCTGGAAATATGCCTCTTCTCCTTGCGCTTCTTCATACGGGCCGTCATGATATTCGGAACACAGTAGAATAGTCTAACAAACATTGTACAATAAAGGAATGAGTTTCAAAGAAACTCGGTAAGGCGATTAAATCCATAATAACATAAATGGCGGGATTTGGGAACAAACATAAATGCAATATGGTATGAAACAAACAATGCATGTATGAATCTAACTCTACATATGATGGTCTCTATTGGCAGACATGCTTTAAGTCATAGCACCGTACTTCTTTAGGAAGGTCTCAATCTCTCATCATCAGTTGGTAATGGGTCCGGCATCCCTCGGGACATTCCATGGCTGGGGGTATAGGTCACCACTCTCTCACATCACCATTGGTCTAAGTACCGGTGCATGTCAGGGTAAAGCCTAGCCAAATGCAAGTCTTCTACTTAGTTACATCAAGTCAGATCCAGATACGTCCATTCCTCGTCCTTGACGATCCTTTCCGGTATCCTTCACACTAGAGTCCTCATAGTCCCTGACTACGGACTCATCAACCCTACCCGGTTATCCACATATGGTAAACGGGAAGCTCTCACGTCCCCTCACGGGTTGGTTACCGGTCTTGAGCGCCCGTGAGCCCAAGTCTATCCATATGCAACCCTACCAATAAATGGCCCCCACAATGTGATTCCTGTCCTCTCACGGGTTGGTTACCGGTCTTGAGCGCCCATGAATCCCCATTGCTACCACGGGTCGTTCGGTCTCAATACCCCTCCGATTAGGGTCGACATAACGGGACATCCTAGCCAAACACTACTAGACAGTCCTAAATATGTCATCCAACAGTTTAGGAAGGTGTCCAGAGGGCATCTCCGGAAACATCCCATAATATTCCCGTAGTAGTCCAAGGACAGAAGTGTCAAAAGGACACCTCTCCTTTCCAAACCATACTTAAGCATACACAAGCATCAATTCATAACATCACATCTATGGTAACTTCATATATGGAAAGAAATCAATAATTACAATCAATTTGTATATAACTGGTAAGTAAATCATACATGAGTCAATTCAATATAAATAAGTAATGCTACGATATCAAGACAAGTACCACGGTAGTATAACATTATAAGAATCTATTTAAAGAAATAAATTAACAAGATTCATATATAGAAACTAAGATATGCAATTTATGTTGTTAAAGAAGTAACCATCCTTACCTTTTATAACTTGCAAAGGAATCCTAAGAAATCAAGTAAGATCTTGACAAAGTTGAGAAGAAGGTCCTAAACAAGTGTATACAACATATTAGGAAAGATCCCTAACAGAAAAGATACCAAAACATCCAAAACAGACCAATGCCCGGATTTCTTTGTACTCATTGGTCGATTGGATTGGTCTACTGCCCCAATCGACCAATCAGTCGACCAATGCAGACAGTAGCCCAAAAAAAATAGAGTTTTAAGATATAAAATCCGAATTTGGTGGTTCAAAAGGGTACTAATCAAGGGGTAAACTACATTAGTAGTATCCTAACATATAGGGGATCTCAAAACACTAATCAAATCAAGTCATCAAGATCCAAATTAGGAAACATAAAGTTACCATAATTAGATCAATCATGGTTCTTGAAGAATTCAAGATAGAAATCAAAGACAAGAACAATAGGAGAATGAATCATTGATTCAGGTAAAGGTATCATGAAAAGCATACTTAGATCTTCAAGAAAATAGACCTAAGAGCATAAATCTAAATAAGGGAACAAAACCTACCATATATGTAACTATCATGATTCATGAAGAAAACATGGTATGGTAGAAGAGAAACAACTAGAGATTGATAGATCATGGATCATGAAAAGAAAACACAACAATTGACTACTAACATGATCAATATAGTAGATCTAAGGAGATCAGAATTCAAATCAAAAGATAAACAAAGACAAGATCATGATTTGATCATGATTCCTTCAAAAGCTTGCAATGATCATGGTTAAGATCATTGCATTAGCCATTAATCCTTAGGAAGATCATGAGAGACAAGTCCAGAGATGTTTGCAACAGAGAATGCAGCATCTCCTCTACTGTCTCAACTCAAAAAGGAAAGAAAAACAGAGATGGAGAAGAAGAAGAGAGTGTAGACATACCTTTGATGCAAAAGGAAGAGTTTTGATGAAGATCCGTCAAGAAAAACACCAAGGATGCAAGGGAGATGACTTGCAGAGGTCTTTGGTTCGTTCCAAAGAGTTTGGAGGCAGAAAATATGAAGTAGACTCGAGATTGGACTTAAATAGAGCAAGCAAGACCTAATTGCCAAAGACAGCACCCATTGGTCGAGTGGATTGGTCGACTGGTCCAGTCGACCAATCAGTTCAGCAACTCCTAAACAGGGAATTGAAGACCCAGATCAAATCCAATCCTAAAGGGGTTTTGCACACATACAAAGTGACTTACCTAATAGGTAGAAATGCCTTCAAACCATGATAGAGAGCACTCCAAGTCCATCAACTAATCCGATCTTCATCAAGATTCAGTTTCCATAAATAGAACCTCATCATCAACTCTCATGGATTCAAAACCAGACACCAAGTCCTCCACTGGGATGCTCCAAAGCTGACTTCTTACTTTACTTCGGGTCACTGGACCTACAAATAACAAGGTTTCCGGGTCAAGGTTAGGGCTGGGATTTACAGCTTGCCTTTCAGGTAACGTTTCAGATCCTTTGGCTCCTGACTTTCCAACTGTTCGCTCCAATCGCCGAATCTTCTCCCTGGCATCATCCAAGTCCGACTGAAGACGACCAATCATCGAATTTTTTTCTCCTGCCACCTCCCAAGCTAGATTCCGAAGGCGAGCAATCTCAACATCTTTAGCTTCGGATATTTCCCGAAGCCTAGAAACTTCATTGCTCAACCTACAGAGCCTAGAAACTGCTTTCACTTGGTTGTGGAAGTTATCAGCAAGACTCCTGCAAAAAACTTCCGAGTTAAGAAGGAGCAGAACAGTAATTTTTTAGAATCAGAGGATAATGAAGAAAGACTTGCATCACCAGTGACTTCGTAAAGACTTCATCTGGTAGTTTGGAAAGAACCTGCGCTCTCGAAGTCATTCGAGCAGCAGTACACCATTCCAACGCTCTGTCAAACTCGTTTGACACTAATTCAGGCGAAGGATGAGAAGGATGAGCTACACCAAGAGAAGGATGAGCTGCATCACTTGTCAACTGACGACAATTCCTAGTGGCAAAATCCTCCGACTCGGAAGGAGAGGAGGAGGATGCCAAACAAGCATTAGAATGGGAAATAGGAGCAGCACCTGCAGGGACCACACCTTCATCAGACGCCAACATAGTTGCCTCAGATGCCCGAAGAGTCTCTTTCGGGGGTGCACCAACAGTCTCACCAACAGGGGCATCGGCAGCACCATCAGCAACGGAGTGATCAAGATCTTCCTAGGAAAGACGAGCGATCACTTCGGGCAAAGGAGGCGCAAGGACGGCATCAATAGAAACTGCGGGAATCTGACTTGAAGATTCACCGGCAGCAGTCGCCTTACGCTTGGAGGATTCACTAGCTGAAACCACCTCACTGGCCCCAACCACCACCGACGGAACGATTTTCTTGCACGATTTGGCTCTGATAAAGTTCGGGTTGATCTTGGGAGCCACTATGCAAACAAACAAGCCGTATCAGTACAGAAATAAACGACAACAACAAGAGGGAAAACCCTAGTTTTTTATTACTTCCAACAAACCCAAATAACTAAACCCCAAGTATAACTACTATGCAGTTTACTCAGGGGGGAAGTGGGGAAAGAGATGAGTAATCAAGAAACTCATTTGTTCAGAAGTTGATAGAGCTATTGTTGGAGTACGAGGAATACGGAAGCAGGCCGAAGGACGAAAGGTCGCTTTAGCACTTTAGCAAATCTAACTTGCAGAAGACAGGATAGATGGAGAGTACCCACGAAGGCTTTAAATGGCCTCAGGTATTAAGATGACAGTTGAAGGCTAAGGACAACCGACGACCTAGATCGAAGTGACGCTTCGAAATCCGCAGAAAGCAAGATCAACGGTCGGAGGGATGCCACATGGAAACATGTGGAAATGAGCACCTGATGCAGAGATACCTCCAATCGTCGCACCGCCATTGAAATAATGGATGTATTTCCGATTCATTGGAAACAGTGAATGGTATACAAAAGCAAGAAAACGTTTGAACTTCGCAGAAGGGAAACGTGCGGACTTTGCAATAAATGAAGTAGTGGGGAAGATTAATGCATCTTTCCGAAATGCATCTTCACAATATTTCTACAAGATTATTATTCGGCGAGGAATGTAAAGTTAAGTGATAAGTTTTATCATTAATACTTTGATATTCAAGGCAAGATTTCGGCAGGAGACGGGGAAATATAAAGGACAACATGAAAAAGAAATGTCTATTCATTAAATAGAGGGTAAATCTTTACAAAAAGATAACTCCCTAAGCCTTTTCTTCATTGTTGCCCGAGGGACCCTGGTCGGGAGGACTTTTCTCAGGATCATGAGAAGAACCTTCCTCAAGAATGGCATCGGCTGAGTCCTCTACAGCAGCAACTTGAGACTCGGCTTGTGATTTCTCCTCTGGAAGTGCCGGCTTGTCAGCCAGGTATGCCTCATATTGAGGGTCAGCTGGGAAAGGATCATCTTCTTCCTGAGCCCAGTTCGGGAGATCCATACCAACTTTCCCGAAGACCTCTTTGTGGCACACCTCACGAAAGGGAGCAGTGTCGAAGGCAGGGATTGATCCGAGAATTCGCTCCCAAACGTCGTTCTGCCCCAAGCGATAAGCTTGAATGTTGTAGATACCTAGTAGCTCGGAAAAAGGTACGCTGTTCAGGTATTTCCGAACACACTCCTTCCGAAGCTCTGGCTTTATATGCTCGGGCTTGCTAGGGATCGCCAACTTCAGATGTTCTTCGAGCTCCCTACCTTTGAATTCAAGCCTGTCACCAAACAACGTGGCAGCTGCTTTTTGCTTCCTGGCCTCGCGCTCGGCAGCAGCGGCACGAATCTTCGAAGCTTCGAGGGCCTCCTTGAGGGAGATCACTTCTTCCTCATGCTTTTTCTGCAGCTCCACGGTAGCTGCAGTCAGCTGGTCTATTTCAGAATTGGCTTTCGCCAAATTCTCTTCACAAGTTTGCAGCAAGGAGCTGGTGCGACCAACCCGGCTCAATGCTTCCATGTGTTGATAAAAGCTCAACACAGCATTCCTGGGAAGGCAGAAAATATTAGAAGAAGTCATAAGAAATTATGAAGAAATAAGTAAGCAAGAAGACCAGTACCTTGTAGATTGACTAACAAGGGAGGTGTCATCCAAGGCTTCAAATTCCTGGCGATCAGAAGGAGCAAGACTGAGGGAGCTCCATTCTGCAGCTTTCTCAGGATCCCGAGTCACCCTGTCGGTCAGCTTCAGGGTCCACTGGGGGGTGAAGACCTCCTCACAATCCGTTGAAGCTTTGGATTTTTTTATTAGAGGAAGCATCAATTGTGTCATGCCTCCTTTTGGTTCGGGTGGAGGAAGAGATATTGGACCTCTCAACCATCGGTTTTTTCCCTTTACCCGAAGCATCAGCCACGGGCCTGATATTCCTGATACCCCTATAAGAGGGGTCGGGAGAGGGAATAGAAGCCTCTTGATCTACGGTCAAGGCTCTGGGCGATCGTTGCTCGGCTGTCACAACGGCCCTAGCGGCCTTCACCCGCAGGCTCTCAGGGTTCACTCTTGGAGGCACTGCAAAGAAGAATGACAAGAGTCTGAATTAAAGACATATAACTTCAGTAAAATTAAAGGATGGTGGTTAGAAGCTCACAATGAGCCAAGCCTCAGTACTGAAGGATGGAGTTATACTCCACTTCAAGTCCATATATCTCTTGATACCATGGAATGGATTTGATCTTCCTGACGGCCGCCTCGTCTTCTTTGGATAAGGGAAGGCCTCGGTTATTCTCGGAAGAAGAAGTACACCTCCACCAGGTTGTTGGGAAGTTAAGATCTAATGGAGGCGCTCGACAGAAAAAGTATCGTTCGCGCCATCTTTTGTGGTTAGAAGGGCAAGTTCCTTTGACAAGGATGCTGCCCCTCCAATCAAGTTCAGCCTTATTGCGTTTGGACAGAAAAAACCCATCCGGGAGGATGGGAGATAGAAAGAACATGAAAATGTACAAAGAGAGAAAGGGATGGCGTAATGCCAAGTTCAAAACACAAACCCAAGAAGCCGACGATGAGACGCCAGCTATTGGGGAGGAGCATTCCGGGACAAATGTTCCAATGATTCGCAGAGCATGGGAGAACGAGAGGATTAAAAAAGGGAAAGTGAACCCCGCTTTCCAAGTGCATCTATATACAGAGAAAATTCACCCGAAAGGGTTGAATCAACCCTCTCATCAGGGTGGGGAGCCCTAACCTGATAAGAGGAAGGAAAATAAAAATCTTGGACAGTTGAAGGAAGGGTTTCCTCATTGTAAATGGAGGGAACAGAGCCAGGTCCACCATCAGACCCGGAAGTTTGAGGTTGCCTAGATGACTCGACAATCTTGGAAGATCCAGACTCGAGAAGGACAGGAGAAGTTTCGGTTTTTCTTTCTAAACCTTTTTGAGAAACTTCAGCAAACTCGCGCCAGAG